>NC_061107.1:71861837-71891837 GCF_015104395.2 Macrobrachium nipponense
CAATTCAAGATGGCGGTGGGTTGGCCCCTTCTTAGCTGTGTATGTATGACCTAGTTGAAAAATATAAATTATCCTGTTTTATATTTATCTCTTCAGTCGTCCGTTTGAATTCGTGTTAGAAGGCTTCTTTTGCATTTGCAGTACTGAATTTTTATCTTGCAACATAAGGAACTTGCTGATTACGGTGGGTAATTTAAGCGATGACGTAAACTGGGCCATATTTATTTACTTTCCAGGATTTTCACTGGAAAAGACATCAGTTACTAAATGGCCAAGATTTCGAAAAATGCATAAGATTCAAATTGAGCAGAATTCGAAATGAATTTGATGTACCTATATGGCTGGTGTCTAAATATGCAGTTAAAGAAATTAGAAACCCATGTCGTTTCATTCCACCGTTTCATTTTAAAGGACAGCAGTTAGTTTGCTATGTCAGTTTGACCAACGTTGGTTCTCCGGCAGACTTAAGAACAGAAACGTCTCAAAATAAGTCGAATCTTCTAGAGAGGTTTTCGAGGTATTCTAATTTAAAAGCTGTGTCCTTCAACTAATTCATTTTGTAAAACCGCATAATTAGTAGCAGGTCTGCCGGCCACCTTCAACGAAGTAGGGATTGGTTAATATTTTTGGTATATTGACAGAATCCTTGTTGACAAAATACTTCGAGAAATAAGCAACGGAGTCTGAGAGCACTTTGATTTATATTACTGAAGGTCTAACGATATAGAGCCTTGATGACCTCATTCCTATCGTCTTGGGAAATTGAAATCGAATCATATTTGTCCTCGTCGGCCGTTTAGCCACCGTCTGTATTATTCCGCTGGAGTAAGAGTGAGAGAGAGAGAGACTGTAACATTTCTCATGGATCTTGACATCTGACTGAATCGGGGAGTATGTCGTCATAGGTGTTGACAGGCATTGTTTGAAGTATGCTCTTTATGGGCAGCTACCTTGTTGGAAATCGAGAAAATGAAAAGGAAAAATAAATAAACAGGGAAAAGGACAAAGAAAAAAAAAACGACACCTGACCCAACTGTACTTGACGATAACAAAGATGTTAAGATAAAAAAAAAAAGCAAGAAAACCAAAAGAAACAAACCCAACAATCAAAAGTCACAAATAATTTGAGTTAACTGGCGAAAAGTTTTTATGTTCTTGCGGGATATGCATTCCTGGCACTATTCCAGATCATTCCAGTTTAACGTTAGCATCATGGAAGGGAAGCTTTCATTCCTTTTACTGTACCTCCGTTCGTGCTCTATCTTCCTTCTTACTTTCCACCCTCTTCTAACAATTGTTTCATAGTGCAGCTGCGAGGCTTTCCTCCTGTTACACCTTTTAAACCTTTTCAACTTTCAGTTTACCCTTTCAGCGCTGAATGACCTCATAGGTCCCAGTGCTTGGCCTTTGGCCTAAATTCTACATTCCATACCATTCCATTACGCGGCATCAGATTGCATTGTGTTGACTGGCGGTTATGGCAGCAATCAGAAAGATTCGATGAAGGTAAGGACGAGTTAACAATGGCCATGAAATAAAAGCGTATTTTTGATGTCTAGGAAACTCATAAACACCTGTCAAACACCTGTCGAAGCCAGATGTCAGTGACAAGTGGAGATCACGCTGCGAACGACCGTTAATGGGAATCAAGAGAATTCTCTCTAAGGAAATTGGGAACCGAGGTAATTTATCTGTTGGGAAGGGGGAGATTATACAAAGAGTAGAACATGTTAAGGAAAGAGAGAGGGAAGTTCTGGCGATGAGCATTATCAGCCCAAGAGGAAGAGACTAAGAGAATTGAAGCGTGATGGACGCCCAGAGATCGATACGAAGTTAAGCATATCTTAGTTTAACCAGACAACCGAGCTGATTAACAGCTCTTTCACCGTCAGGTTATCGGGGATCGTACGATCAAAAAGCGCGTTGTTTCACCAACGACCATTAAAATAAATATGCTACGTTTCATTAGAGATAATTGTTCTGTACTTTTTAACATGAACATTATTTATTTTTTACATTTCATTCTAATAAATAAATCATAAGATTCCTGTATCTTAATTAAACACAGAGTGAAACCCCTTTTTTCAGACCTTTGTAGGCTTTTCCATAAACCTTTCCTAACCACCACACCCCCCTCCCCCCAACAACAACAGCAAAGTAGTTTGTAGGCTTACTCCTCGAGCAAGGCAAAAGTTTTGCTTTCAGTCTTCTGGGAAGAATGTTGCTAGACAGTGTCAGTGGACTCGGTAATCTCCAGGAGGAGATGAAAGCTTAAATCTACTTCGACGATAACTATGACACTCGATGCTGAAGATTGTGGAGACTTGTGGAAGGGAAAGCACAGGAAAGACCATGGTTGATGGTGTCATTATCTAAGTTTATGAACATAGAAATTGTCAATCTATCTTCCTTCGCAGAAATGACCTCATACTAAAAATAAATAACATTACTAAGTTTGCTGCCTAGCATGTCAATGTGGTTAGACCGAAAATCTAAACATTTTAACGACTGGATCAAAAACGCACCTCTCTCTCTCTCTCTCTCTCTCTCTCTCTCTCTCTCTCTCTCTCTCTCTCTCTCTCTCTCTCTCTCTGAAGCATGCAGGGGCAACTGCGAAAGACAAGGGAAGAGTTTAAAATAAGATAGATAGATCAGTCAGCACGCAGACAGACTAGCAGATATATACTCCTGAAACTTTATCAGCGAAACTATATAAGGATATTTTAACATGAGGCAACAATAACAAATCTATGAGAGACATTCCTGCTGCGAAATTCACAAGCGTAAAGGAGCACCTCAGTGGCGTGGTTGCTATGGCCTTTGCTTACCACCTCGATGGCCGCGAGTTCGATTCTCGACCATTCCATTGAGGGGTCAGAGTTGTGTATCTCTGGTGGTAGAAGTTTACTCTCGACTTGGTTCAGAAGTCACGTTGAAGGCGTTGGTCACTTTGCTGAATAACCACTGGTTCAAAGCAACGTAAAAACACCATACATACAAACAAACAAACAAAACAAACACAAGTGTAAAGATGGTATAGCGACTACTAAAGAAGTGTAAGGTCCTCCTTTCAGTCATTGCTTTATATATTTATTATTACGGGTGATTCAAATTAGTATTACTCGGATCACATTCAGCGCTACCCCATCCCCCACCCCCACCCCCCACCCCAGTCATCACATGTACGAAGTCGTGAACAAATTGAATGAATATAAAGTTGGAAGGGAAGAATTGATGTTAGTCGAACTTCAAAAGTGTAACAGAAGAGAAGTTGAAAACGGCGATAAATAATTTAAGTAAAAGATACCGTACACTCGTTTAGACCGAGATATTTTATGTAGGAATTACTTGACGTCTATACTTTCTTCAAAAGTTTATTTTCGAGAAACTACCATAACGATCCATTAAAATATGCTCTCGACATCTTCAGCCATCATTAAGATACGGATGTAACATATAGTTTAAGCCCTTCCATCATGGCTTGAAGGAAAATCGATTTTTATAAGGGCGTCTCGGAGGAATATTGGCAAAGAGAAGAAGGTGAGTCTCTGCAATGTAAGGCGATTTTTGTGGAACGAATAGGCGCTTTCTCTTTTTTCCCCATTTTGCTCTCTCTCTCTCTCTCTCTCTTCTCTCTCTCTCTCTCTCTCTCTCTCTCTTGTCATGTTTATATATGGATATATGTAATTATATATATATATAAAACAAATATATATTGACTGTTTTATATTATGTTTTGTATAAATATATTTAAAAGAATTAATATATATAATATATATATCTTATATCTAATATCTAATATTATATATATAGAATCTAAAAGATCTATATAATTATAGATATAGATATATATATATATATTAAGTCATATCACATTTCCGTGATTCCATATACATATATCGAGCTACAATATCCTTTAATATCTAATTCGCTCTACCTCGGAATTAATATATTTCATATATGCTTAACCGAAGGAGAAAAATTCCTTTCGGTTAAGCAATATGATAAATATATTAATTCCGAAGTAGAGCGAACTAGATATTAAAGGACATTGTAGCTCGATATATATATATATAGATATATATATATATATAGTATATATATATATTATATATATATATATATAGTATATATATATACTATATAATATATTATATTATATATATATATATATATATATATATATATATATATATATATAATTTGGAATCTACACAATTTTGTTACCTTACTCATATAATCTTTTATTTCAATATCGGGCGATTGAAGTGGCAATGTTTGACTCTATTTACCATTTCTTTTTGGTAACATGCAATAGTTGGCAAGGAAAACAACAGCATACTTAGCATATCACGTTGAAGCAACACAACAGAAAAGGAGCGCCTAAGTGGCGTGATCGGTATGGTGTTGGCCTGCTCAGTTGCCGCGAGTTCGATTCTCGGGCATTCCATTGAGGGGTGAGAGACGCGTATTTCTGGTGATGGAAGTTCACTCTCGACGTGGTTCGGAAGTCACGTGAAGCCGTTGGTCTCGTTGCTGAATAACCCACTGGTTCCATGCAGCGTAAAAACACCTTACAAACAAACAACAAAAAGGAAAGAAAAGAGGAGAGGAGACTTACGAAGCGTGGGTAGAATGAAATAAATAGAAATATGAATTAATCGGTGTCTCAGTAGCACACACGTTCATCCTGTGTGCAATGAAAATATTAAGTCGATGACTTTGAGACTTATGATAATGTTTCTTAATCTAACGTAATGAATTACAGCACTGCAGATTTTCGTTACAAAGACATGAAACTGAAATTTGGTCATAGATAAAGTCTTGTCTCACGCGATTTCCTGCTTCATTTGCGGCAATATTTATACCTCAGGTCACTCAAAGAACTGCGCCAAGCTATAATGGAAAGCCGTAAGTGAATTTCCAAAGACACTTGCACTGTTCCCAAAGCGGAATTCGGTCAAGACTCGAGCCACCGGATAAAAGCAGTTGACATATCACGTAGTAACCCAACTCTCGAAATTTTGACGACGAGCCAGGTCTCGACACAGAACGCTGCTGCAAGCTGCAATATGCGGAGGGGAAGAGTGACGTCAAAACCATAATAAAAGTAAGTGGCCACTCTCAGCTTTCTGCCTCCGGGCGATCGTCTCTAATGACAGTTTCAATATTCACTTTCACTTGGACTGAAAGGGGATGGGATATCTTCCCCTGGTCATCAGGCGTATTTGGTTGTTGGCCACCAAATATCCAGGGATTCTGGTGGCCTTATTTGCGAGTCAACTGGAATGGCCTATGTCAGCCGATGCTTATTTCTCTGACGCCCTTTTCAGTGGCCGAGGTCCTCCTCGGAAGAGTGCCTCTGGTGATAGTTTCGGAGAAATCGGAATTGGTGCCTTGGCTGGCACTGAATGTGGTTGTTGGAGGAGATAGTTTCCTTTCAGTTGGGATGGAGGATGACTTAGTGATACCAATGAAACGCTCTTGGTGTTTCCCGGGTGGCATTCGTAATTTTAGAGTTCCCTGGGAACATGCGGGGGAAGAACAGAGGGATGGTTATTGGCGTAATGTAAAATACGTGTGGCTTTCCTTACACTATACTAACTTACTTTGATCCACACACATGTATATATGTGTATACATACACCTGTATGTATGTATGTATGTATGTATATATATATATATATATATATATATATATATATATAGATAGATAGATAGATAGATAGATACTAGATAGATATTTGTGTTAGGACTTATGAGTGAGGTGTCTGTGTACTTGATACTTTATTAAACATAATAAAGAAACTACACTTGAAACTACTCAATTTTCTACTGAATTCTCCGTCAAATTTTGTTCCTTTATTGTGCCTGGCTTAAATCAGTATTCTCCATTTGCATAATTATGCACTTCATTTCGTCAAAATATAAACCAGGCTGCAAATGAAATTTAGATGAAACCAACGTAGACGCGTGCGGACATAGAGAGAGAGAGAGAGAGAGAGAGAGACTATCATTCGCATATGTGAATATAGGATGATAATGTATTAAAGACAAAATATATGAGAGAGAGAGAGAGAGAGAGAGAGAGAGAGAGACTGAATGTCATTTGCATATGTGAATATAGGATGATAATGTATTAAAGACAAAATATATGAGAGAGAGAGAGAGAGAGACTGACTGACTATCATTCGCATATGTGAATATACGATGATAATGTATTAAAGACAAAATATATGAGAGAGAGAGAGAGAGAGAGAGAGACTCTGACTATCATTCGCATGTGTGAATATACGTTGATAATGTATTAAAGACAATATAGACAGAGAGAGAGAGAGAGAGAGAAGAGAGCAGAGGGAAGAGAGAGAAGAGGACTGACCTATCAATTCGCCAAATGTGAATATACGATGAAACAATGTACCTAAAGACAAATAAATATCAGAGAGAGGAGAAAGAGAGAGAAGAGTAGAGAGAGACCTGAGCTATCATTCGCATGGTGATTGAATATACGTTGATAATGTATTAAAGACAATATGAGACAGAGAGAGAGAGAGAGACAAAGAGAGAGAGAGAGAGGTTTTATTGGTGGCGGAGGGGGTAGGGGAGGGGGGTTGGAAGTAGCTCAATATATCAGATATCTTGAGCAACTTGCATGTCACGAAGTATCCAGGATTCCCGCAGATCCATGTCGTGAGGTAAGAGCGCCCTCTGGCATCTGGGTTCGTCCGCTTTTGAAGGCGAAGACACACTTGGCCCTTTCTGGTGTCAGATTCGGTTGGAATGCGGTGTCAGAATTACAGTGTGTCCAGAATTACATCAACCTTCGGCTCTCTTAGTCGTTGATTTATTAAATTGCACCGATGCTCTCATCCAGCTCGTCTCGTCTTGCATAGGAATGATAAGGAAAGTAGCAATACGCAGCTCTTCTGAATTCTGCTCCAAACATTACTTTTATTATGCTCTGCATAATATTTAGATTTATGTAGACCTTAAAGTCTCTCTCTCTCTCTCTCTCTCTCTCTCTCTCTCTCTCTCTCTCTCTCTCTCTCACGCATTTTGTCTTAAATACATTATCATCGTATTTTCACACACATATGAAATTGTAATAGCCACAGTGCCTGCCCTCTTAACTTCTCAAATTCTTTGCTCTTTTTTGGATACGCTTGTTACTTATTTTTAAAAACAAAACAAGTTATAATTCAGGAAAAACAGAAACATGAAGATAATTATAGGCCATGATAAAATAATTTAATATATATATTGTATATGTCTATATTATATTGCTGTCACCATCCTAATGCTTCATATTTATGCAAACCGTGAAATATATTTGAATGACAAGAGAATCCGCAGTTCAAAGAGTCCTCGTTCATTTTGACGAACAAACGCGATGGATCAAAGGTTTTACAGCTTATGGCGTTACTTGGAGGATTTCATTAACACCTAACTGATCAATCTATAAAGATTTAAAAATTGGTTTGGGAAAATCCTTTGATCTGATAAATTCCGTATTTGATATATTACAGTCAATCAATAGATGTCTTGTATTCAAAAACATTAGGACATGACATTTACAGATAATTTTATTTCATCTTTCAAGTGTCGGCAAAGTAATTTGAATTTCAGTCATTCATAATTCACCTGACACAATGCAAATAAAAATATGAAAGTTATTAGCTGCCAGATCAGTCCTTGATATCATCATTCGCTTTGTTTCTGTCACAGGTGTTTTGGTAATTAAATGAAACACGACTGAATTTCTGCTCCGTACTTTATTCAAAATATGAACAAACTCGTGTAAGCCATAACTTTTAAAATAATTTGTCCACCGGCCATCTCTTTAAGTCGGCATTATTTAGAACTGAAACTATATTATCTGGAGTAGGAACCTGTGTAAATAAATATTTTGATTATAGGCATCGATTTGTAGATCCAAAAGCAAAAACATGAACAACGAAATCGAGGTCAATAGTTTGATGAGAAGATTGGCATCTTTACGGACATACTACTGAAAGGAAATAATATCTTTTAATCGTCATTGATTATTTATATAGATCATAAGAAGTCATAAGAAGCGGACACAGGGAAACTAGATTATATTCGAAAATTTATTTTGGCGATAAAAAAAAATTTAAGAAATATGAAAATATAAGTAAAAAGCCATAATAATATATATGAGACTGTATTTTTCAAAATACGAAAGTAAAAAAGGTTAAAAAAAAAAAAAAAGTAGAGAGATTTCGACCGTTTGGACAATGGTCCTCTACAGCCAACTGAATAAAAATACTTTCTTGTTCTTAAAAAAGTAAATATGTAATATACTAAAAATAAGTGACGAATTATTGAAATTCGTGAAAACAGCACAATCATTATTTGTCCTCGTTGTGACATCTGCCCTACTGAAGCAACATGTTATTAATCCCCATACCCAGACAATAAAGACCAACCGAGCAGGGCATTTGTCCGAGTTATAACGAACCCGAGTTATAACAAACCCGATCTTTTGTCCCGGAATGGTCATCATGTCCCGTGAGATTTAATCGCAGGTAAATTATTGCCTTATGAAATGTGATTCAACACATCTGCACATTTTATCCCAAATCCCCGTAATAAATTCAATCACAAATGACATTTCCTGCAAATCCTGTTAATGGAAAATTCATATTAATTGGGGTCATTTATTATTTGGAAATGAACATTAGATATTTCAGATATAGTTAATTAGTTCTTCTCTGAATAAACAGCTTTTGATAGCATGGCTGGATTTGAATAATACCGCGTTTTTTTTTATGCTGTACAAAGTCAAAGCCGCTATACTGTCATTTTCCAGTCCTTTGTGGGTTCGAATAATAGTTGACAATTTGTTAGACCACATATTATATAGTTAATGATTTTAATTTAGCCACTCGGTTTTTTTTTCTTTTGGTTGGGGGGGGGGGGCGGCGGTTCCCATCGGATCTTCCTATCATTATTTCCAATCGTCCAGGCGAATCCAAGTCAAATTTTCACAGGAAAAGTCACAGAAAAAAAATCGCAGCCCAAAAGTCACAGGAAAACAAAAAAGTAACCTAAATCCGTCCTAGAGAGTGAACCCCAAGGGTAAATTTTAACCCGGTATATATCCAGGTATTCACCTTTGCAGAGGCGTCTTTAGTACAAGGCCCGTTGGGGATTACAGTAAAAAAAAACATAAACAAAATTTTTTTTCTTTAATTTCCCCTGTTACTTTATCACCAGCCACCATAAATTAATGTAACTTTTTTTCTTAGCCATGATTGACTTTTTTCCCGTGGCTGATTTTCCTGTGACTTTATTTCAGACAGTGGTTGTTGATATCTGAAATGATAAAATAACCCCATAAAATACTGTGAATTTTTCCCTGCGACTTTATTACCGATAAATTAATGTGACTTTTTTTTCTTGGCCATCATTGATTTTTTTTTTTCCATCGACTTATTTTCTTGTGACTTTATTTCAGGCAGTGGTTATGGATATTTGTCCTAGGATTAGGAAGTAATCATTAAATTCTCAAAAAGAAGGGAACGCGTTTTGCGAGATGAACGATGCCCCGGGGGTATAATTACTCGTAAACTTAAAAATGCAGTTTTTGCATCAGGATGAAGCTTTGTCTTTTAATAAGGCGTTAGTTAGCGCAGTCGTAGCTCATTTTAATTAATTATAAAGAGTACAAAGAACCAAGTCTGTACTGTGGAGTAGTGGTTTATATCAAGATAAATTTAATTAACGATTATCTGTTTATTTTCATTCTCGGTGTGTTTTGTTTTCTCTTGACTGTGTGTGTGTGTTTTCAGTGTGATAGTTTATACGTCTGGTATTTTCGCTTACTCGGGGAGTAAGCCTACAAACTTACATTGTTGTTGTTCTTAAGGGGGGTAGGGTGGCCTAAAAAGGTCTGAAAAAGGTATTTTTCGTCGAGTTAAAGATACAGGAATTTTAAAATAGGATATTTATGATGTATTTATTAGAATGAAAATTTAAAAAATAAATAATGTGCGTGCTAAGCAGTACATACAAATTATTTCTAATAAAATATATCGTCCTTTTTAAATTTTCGTTAGTGAAAGATCGGGCTATGTGACCGTAGATTTTAGCAAGTTTTAATTTATTAGATGTACTGAATTTAGAGGCTATATACATTTCTGTTCAGTTATTTTGTCTTTCCACTTATAACTAAGGATATGTGAACGTGTTTAATTTGTCCTTTTAACTTGATCATTGTTTTTACCATGAGTACTACTATTTATGAGTATTAATTACGAAGATCGCCTCACGTTAAGTTAGGAATATAACGTGTGCAACATATGCGTCGGGGGTTGGGGGCCGGTTGGGGGGGATCTCGCACGCCTCCCGACTAAGCCTTGCTCTGCTCTCACAAATATTCCTTCTATTCAAACGGACTTGAAAATCAGATATATAAATCAAATATTCCATTTCAAACGAAGCCGTTATTGGTCGAGTCAGAAAAGCGAGTTATGGTTTTTATTGGTGTTTTCTTTTAGATATATGAATAGAAAATTTTATCTAAAAGTAATTGACGTTGGGTAAAAAAAATTAAATAAATAAATAAAACACTAAACCTCATGATTGTTGTGAAATTAGATTGATTTTGACGAGTGGTCTGTTGGTATCAAGTGAAGTAACTCTTTTGTTTATTTTTGTTTTATTGTTTATTTTATTTATTTATTTGTCGTTTATTTATTTATATTCATAGTATGTAATTATATATATATATATATATATATATATATATATATATATATATATATATATATATATATGTATATATAGAGTATATATATGAATAACTTGATCACGAGGTATATAAAACGTGATGCTATGTATAAATAAAGGTTTTTTTGCCACGAAGGAAGAAATGAAAAAGTGAGATAGAAAAGTACTTTCGGTCCTGTTCGGACCTTTTACTGAGGCAAACTCAGTAGAGGGTCCGAACAGGACCGAAAGTACTTGGCTATCTCGCTTTTTCATTTTTTCCTTCGTGGCAAAAAACCTTTATTTATATTATATATATATATATATATATATATATATATATATATAATATATATATATATATATATATATATATATATGTTAATGGGGGAATTCCCCCCCATTATTCATAAGGTAAGCGTGACACGAAACGGAAGGCAAACCACACACAACATTACACACACAGCCTCTCTCTCTAGCACCGACACCTTTCTCTCTCCACCTCTTTCTCTCCATTCTAACAGTAATGAAAATGAGAGAGTTGCGTCATAACATTAACGTTTATTAACAATTAATAAATCAATCAATCAATCAAGTAATCCAGTCTTACAGACTAACCCAAAAAACCCCGAAACAGTACATTGTCTAGTCACCAAAAAAAGTCTACACCCCTCTGGGAATTCTTTGTCCCTCTCCTCCAGAACCGTCTGTTTCAAAGATACAGAACACACCCCGGTAAGTACACACACAAGATTGACAATCATGGGTGAAACATTGGATATTATCATAAAAAAATGTCAAACAGATAACAAGCTACTCTTCGGCTAAAGTAACTCAACACTCACCCAAACAGCCGGACACTTAAACACTGTTAATAGAAAACTCCCGGCGAATGCCACGGCATCTTGCCTGTGACTTGAAGCCCTCTGTCAAAATCCTCCCATAGGCTTGGGTATGACAATCTTTTAACAGAAAGAGGCGTACACGCACATACGAACACACACTTTGTTAGCGCCTCACGGTTCTAGCTGCATCCAGTTTCACAAAGGCACTTTGAGAAGAGTTCATAAACTGTCGTGCATTGACTTGTCGAATTAAGCACTTTTATCTCACGCCATCCCCAGAAACTCATTCATCAGCTACTCTCAGGTCGTTACCTCTGCACTGTTCTCCACATTCCATAGGTCACAGAGAACACACGGACAATATATTATTAACCAAAAACCCTAGGCCTTACAGATGCTCGGCCACCCCATATGCTAGCCCCCGCCTAGCAAAATACAAAACACACTGGCCGGCTTAAAATAAAATATACGAAATAACTGCACGTCTCTGGCATTATAAAGTAAAGTCTTATCACGCTTTATCTCCCAATAACACTAGACGCATTTTCTCTCATATTTTCTGCATTTTCGAATTCTTGAATATCCCTCTTTGCTTGTCTGCAAGTAGCTGCTCCTGTAGCAGACTGTAGGAACTGTAGGAAGACGGAATGCCTCCCTCATTGTAGAAGACTTCTCACGGCTTCTGCAGATCCCCAAAAGACACGCTGTAGAATTCTCTTGATCACCATCATGGAAATTCTTGTAATCACCCTGGACAACACGACAGCATTACTCTCTGCACGCGGCTGGTGGACGTCTTGCTGGAGTCGGGAAACGACTTTTTGGTGTTAGTATGTCAGTCAAGTCTTTGGTCAATCTAAGAAAATTAACCCAGACATACTACTTCTATCAAACAATTATCTCAAAAGGTCAGAAATACTAACTGAACGTCTCCCAATTAACTCCCTTTAATATGATTACTAAATCATAAGTCATCATCACAACTCTCAAAGAAAAAAAAACATCAAGTTCTCCAACTCAATTCTCCAAACTCACACATCAGCACACACACAACTCAGAAATCACAGCAACTCCACGGAATTCTGTACTCACATTTCAAACTCGAATGTGCTCCTAAGAAAAAAAAGAAAAAATCGTAATGAGCCCAAGGAAAAAAAAGAATCTCGTAACACCCAGACCCAAAAAATGTTCTCTCAAACTCTGATATTTGAACAACCCACAAAATCAGTAAAAATCTCCAACTTTTAACTGCAAAAACCCCTTTACTGCTCATAACTAATCACAATGAGACTTAATGTCAAACTCCCATTTACGTAAACAGCAACCCCAGAAAAATCACATCTCCCATCCAAAAAGAAATGCTGTTTAAACTCAATCCCCAAATTACATCTCTCATAGGAAAAGGAAGAAAAATAATAAAGGTAAAAAAAAAGGATAATCACAAGTAGGTTTCCCCAATCACAAAATACATAATACATGTATAATATGCATAACTCCCCGCTTTTTCCCGAAGAAATGCTCCATGTAAAGCCCCGGAATTTGCCAGAAAGCAAACTCTTACCCATGCGCTTTCGTGAAATGCTATTGTCAACATTTCCAGATATTGCAAAAATTCTGATCTATCATCATCAGAGGAAAAAAGTCAGCACACGGCTCATCACATCGCTTGTCAGCAGAAAAATCGCCTGCGGACGCATGTTCTAACAGCAGCATAAAGAATTGTCCAGTCAGACACATAAGTTTGGAAACTCATGATTCTCAAAAAAAACGTCTATTAGACACATTTCACAGAATTAACTCTAGGATATGACTAATGTGTTCAAAAATTGTCTCAAAGACTTATTTTCTCAACATGACTTTGCCCCAAATTATATTTCTCCAAAAATAATACACTTGTGAACATAAAAAATGCACACATCTCCATAGGACTCGTAATGCAATAATGCCACTCGCCTCTAAATAGTCACGAAATCAAAAAAGAGAAAGAACTACAGAAATCTCCTCTTGACTTGAAAAAAAACTCCCATAACCACAAAAAAAGGGTCACCCACCAAAGATTAATTCCAACTCCATATATTTCACCATATTAATAATAACACCACTCTGGTTATAAAAATATTTCCTCCATTTGGTTAATAACCACTCCCTTATTTCTCTCTTATTTCTCCAATAGCCACATGTCAGTAAAAAAAACACCACTCCAAGAATAGAGAATAATCACCTCTATTTCGGCAAATACAAAATATTTACCTCTATTTCCCCAATACTCCATATGGAACAAAACAAGGCTCCAAAAAATATATCTCCAAAAAGGAATATCAAAAAATGAAATCCCACCTCCAAAAAAATGTGCACTCAAGGCAGCTAACTCACACACTCACAAATATTGCCCCATAATCTCCAAAAAAATGTGTCTCCATTTGCAACAAAGATGGCTGCAAAATAATTGAACTAAACATAGCTCTCATCACATTATTGGCAAATATCAACAATGGCCAAAAATATATCTCCCATATATTATATCTCAAATATAACTCCAAAATAATATATACCTCCAATTATAACTCCAAATATATCTCAATTATAACTCCAATTCTCCAAAGAATAACTCCATGTTATAGTCAAAACTATAAAAACTCTCTCCATTTAGCATAACTGCTAAAAAAGGGCAAAACTCGGCAAATAAAACTGTCTAGAAGATTCTAGAAAAAATCACCAATATGCCACAACTCATTATAACAGAACTCCAAATTCACAGTGTCTTAGCCAAGACTTCTCCATATGCACTACGACATAGGCCACTAGAAAACTTACCCAAGTTTCCTATCTCTCACAAAGTTGTCACAAATACAACAAATGTATTGTGCAAGAAAACTCACTATTCCTGGAACATAAATATCCAGAGAAAAAATGTAGTGCCATTACGTATGCATTCCAACTATGCAAGAATTCTCCCATATATTTCTCTATAGCATCAAATAGCTAAAACACGAACACGTTCCCGAACAATGACTCTAAGTCATGAACTGAGATATTGAAAAATATTCACACTAACTGGAGAGAAAAAACAAATTCAAATTCACCCTTGGTAAAAAAAAAAACTTGTGTCAGCGATGGCTAACTTCCAAAAAAGGAGAAAAGAAAAATCAACGGCCTTGTTCACTATCTCCCGTAACTCACTAGATGTCAAGCAATTATCTGCTGAACTCATAAAAAAAAGAGGAAAACAAAAAAAAAATAATTTGTTGTTAGTTCCTCCCGAAATTCAAAAAAGATTTTACCACCCTTGATAGCATTAAAACGCCCACGTATTAGTATAAAAAAAATCAGTATCAGAAATATCATTATCACAAAATCACCAAAAAAAATTGCCATCATCAAAATCATCAGTATCAGTACAAAAAAAAAAAAAAAAATATCACCAATGTCAATGCTTGTCCATTCTCCAAAAATTCAGCAAAAAATTCAGCAAAAGTTCAGCAAAAATTCAGCACAATTCACCAAGATTCAGTCAGATTCATCAAGATTCAGCAAAACTCATCCCCGTGAATCACTGAAATATTCTCCAAAGTTACAAAAACTCAACAAATAATTAACACAAGACTTCTCCCATTAATTCATTGTAATAATTCTCCTTGAATAATTATCTGTAATAATTATAGAATAATCTCCCATGAAATATCTCAAATCTCTCGTAAAACAAGTCTCCCGTAATGATAATTATACTTAAGCAAACCTCCCGTGACACATCTCAAGTATAATGATTATCAATAATAATAATAATAATAACTCTTCATAGCAACAATTCTCTTGCAAAAATCTCAAGTAAGGGTGAATTCAAATAGCATACACTAGTATTGCTGAATCCTATGACATACAATTTCTCCAGCATACACCATTCACGGCACCGGGCAACACCATACATCACTTCAAAGTAATTTCTCCAACACAATAAAAAAAATAATCTGTGTATCCCCCTTATATTTGTGTCTTTCAAGGCACAAGTAAAACATACAACACATCCCGTGCATGTTAACTACTTTTCCCCTCATTCACGGAAAAGAAAAATCTCTTTTTATTTCCTTTTCTCTTCGTCCAAGAGGAAAAAAAATCTCTACGGGCATTTCACTTCATCAACTAATCAATCAGCTGATGTCTTAGCATCCATGGTCAAGGCCAAATCCATACCCCAACACAAAGAAAAAAAAAGGAAAAGGGGGAGTTCACCCACACTGAGAAAAAAAAAAAGTCTCTCCCCCCCGTGAGAACAACCCCTCAGTCAAGCGGCAGAACAGCCCGAGGCAGACCAGTAGTACCCCATCTCCCCTTAAACAGTGTCTGAGGACCCCTTCCCAAGATATACACTAGTACCCATCTCGCAATGCCCTCTTAAGGAGGCCAGTAGTACCCTCGCAATACCCTCCCTCGAGGCAGGCCATACTCCCCTTGCAATGTGCTGAGCCCGTAAAATCGTGGCCGCTGTGTCTCTAAGCCAGATATGCTTATCTAAGCACAGTTCACATGCAAAAAACACATCTCTATACACTCTTATGTGTTTAAAACAAAGACGAAATCGTCTATTATAAACAGGCGTGAATAAAGAAAACACGTCACTTCTACTATGAGGAAAGAAAAAATTGTTTTGACCTCTTGAACCAATCCCATTCCACTGAAATATTTAAACAAAAACCCTCTCCCTTTGATAAACAATAGTTTTTAACACTCACCACTCCATAATGGGAACAAAAGGAACTCGAAATTCTCGTAAAACGCGGCAGTAATAACAACACCCTCACGGCCATCTCGGGATGCACTCGTCATTACACAAGCAAAAGTCATACTGGGTGCGCTCACTGCTTCTAGGCTGACTGCCGGGGAAAAAATGCTGAGTCCAATAAAATCCTTCCCTCCCTTTAGCACAGTTAACAGATAGATATTTTCTCATTTTTTCTCACCAAGTAACTGAAAACTAACAGTTTAACGATTTTCCACAATCCCACAAAGGCTTTGTTGTTCGAAAACTATCGCTAAGCCCCTAACTGGTCACCCATCTCTACATTGGCGTTCCTAGGCATAAAGAAAAACTCTTTCATAACACCTTTTTCACCGCCTGCCATCACTGTTAATGGGGGAATTCCCCCCCATTATTCATAAGGTAAGCGTGACACGAAATGGAAGGCAAACCACACACAACATTACACACACAGCCTCTCTCTCTCTCTCTAGCACCGACACCTTTCTCTCTCCACCTCTTTCTCTCCATTCTAACAGGTAATGAAAATGAGAGAGTTGCGTCATAACATTAACGTTTATTAACAATTAATAAATCAATCAATCAATCAAGTAATCCAGTCTTACAGACTAACCCAAAAAACCCCGAAACAGTACATTGTCTAGTCACCAAAAAAAGTCTACACCCCTCTGGGAATTCTTTGTCCCTCTCCTCCAGAACCGTCTGTTTCAAAGATACAGAACACACCCCGGTAAGTACACACACAAGATTGACAATCATGGGTGAAACATTGGATATTATCATAAAAAAATGTCAAATAGATAACAAGCCACTCTTCGGCTAAAGTAACTCAACACTCACCCAAACAGCCGGACACTTAAACACTGTTAATAAAAAACTCCCGGCGAATGCCATGGCATCTTGCCTGTGACTTGAAGCCCTCTGTCAAAATCCTCCCATAGGCTTGGGTATGACACTCTTTTAACAGAAAGAGGCGTACACGCACATACGAACACACACTTTGTTAGCGCCTCACGGTTCTAGCTGCATCCAGTTTCACAAAGGCACTTTGAGAAGAGTTCATAAACTGTCGTGCATTGACTTGTCGAACTAAGCACTTTTATCTCACGCCATCCCCAGAAACTCATTCATCAGCTACTCTCAGGTCGTTACCTCTGCACTGTTCTCCACATTCCATAGGTCACAGAGAACACACGGACAATATATTATTAACCAAAAACCCTAGGCCTTACATACATATATATATATATATATATATGATTTAGTTATTTACATTTATTTATTAATTTTATTATTTATTCACATATATTTATTTATTTATTTTATTTTTATTTACATATTTAGGTACATATTTGTTTATTACCTATTATTTATTAATTATGTCTATATTTTAAAAGGGAGAAATTTATATTATTGGAAAACTCTTAGAACAGTCGGTACGACATAGTATTATGAGATTAACGCCTCTTTTTAGAAGCGACAGAGAGAGAGAGAGAGAGAGAGAGAGAGAGAGAGAGAGAGAGAGAGAGAGTGAGAGAGAGAGAGAGAGAGAGAGAGAGAGCATTAAAATGCAGATGGGAAACTTCCGAACAGCTGATAACTGTCATTTCCTTGTGACGTGATTCGAGTTTTTTTATCATTATTTTTTTTAGCCTTTCACGAATATACCGATTTACTTCTCACGAATTAAATGACCACAGGTTGAGAATGCCGTATGACGTGATTCGAGTTTTGTTTATTTTTATTTTTATTTTTTTTAAGCGTTTCACGAATATACCTACTCACCCCCCACGAATTAAATGACCACAGATAGAGGCTGGTTTAACATCAGTTTCATTAAAAAAAATCCTCATAGTAACACGAGTCTTCTAATGGAGAAACAAATCCACAGTTATGTAAATGTACAGAATATTTAAATTTAAAACTTTAAGGATAGCTTTCGGGAATATGTTCGGTTTCCCTTATGATAAGGGGAACCGAACAGATTCCCGAAAGCTATCCAGCTTTAAATTTAAATATTAGTTCTTTTGGGGGGGTTGGAAAGCCTAAAAGATCTGGAAAAGGTGTTTTGGGCAGAGTCAAAGGTACAGACGTTCTAGGATAGGATATTTATGATTTGTTTATTAGAATGAAAATGTAAAAAATAAATATGTGCAGGTTACTCAGGGCGCGTGCCATAATCTACAGTCAAATACAGCATTGTTTCACCAACGAAAACTAAACTAAATACGTTATATTTTATTATAAATCATTGTTCTGTACTGTTTAAAATGCACATTATTTATTTTTCACATTTTCATTCTAATAGATAAGTCATGATTGTCGTATCCTACAATTCCTGTATGTTTAACTCAACGCAAAAAGCCTTTTTCAGACCTTTTCAGGCTTTTCCATAGACCTCTCCTACCTCTCAATAAGAACAACGACAAGAACAACAACAACAACACTTTGTTGTTTTTGTAGGCTTACTCCCCGAGTAAGCGAAAATAGGTCTTCCTGGACAGAAATATATGTGTTTATAGTGAGTGTGACAAATGGAACTCGAGTATCAAAGACATCTCCCAGGAGATCCCAGGTGCATAAAAAGAGAGAGAGAGAG
This sequence comes from Macrobrachium nipponense, assembly GCF_015104395.2. Lineage (NCBI taxonomy): Eukaryota > Metazoa > Arthropoda > Malacostraca > Decapoda > Palaemonidae > Macrobrachium > Macrobrachium nipponense. Next base: position 71,880,766 of record NC_061107.1, read on the forward strand.
AGAGAGAGAGAGAGAGAGAGAGAGAGAGAGCTATAAATACATCTTGAGGTCCGTGGACGTCTAAGTGACATATACTATACATCTGGGAAAGGAGACCAGTGCAGTTCTATATATTATACTATATGTCAACCTAGAATGAAAAAAAATGCCATGTAATACTTTCGTTACAATGGTGCTTATGTGTCTGTTTCAGCTCTTAGTAAAATGTATGAGAATTCGACTATATATATGTATATAAATGTTTATATATATATATATATATATATATATATATATATATATATATATATATATATATATATACATACATATATATTGTGTGTGTATACATTAAGTGAAATTGATATATATCCACCCGTATTTTTTAAGAAGAATTATTTATAGATATAACTATGAATTAATTTCCCACCTTTAATTCCAGGTTGTTTTAAATGTTCTTTTAATTCCAGCTGGCATCCATAAACTATTTGAAGGCTGTGGAATTCCACTCTGTAATGTCTTTTACCCGCATGCATATTAAATTGAGCGGTTTATGAAATAACTATCTGACGTTGGAATATTTGGGAATTCGCTTTGGCCGAAAAATTCCAATTCGTTCTTTTCACAAAAATGAAAATACGGAATTTTGATCTGGGGTCAATCAATCGATAGATCGATATTCACCTGTAAACAACAACTTGAATCCCTATTGGCATTTTCATATAACGCGTGTATTGGCATTGCTTCTTCATTATTGAAAATGTTTTTTTTTTATGCTTCATTTTTGAAAATGGTTTTTTTCATTAATGAAAAGGTTTTTTCCTCGTCAATTTTCCTGAATAAATGAGAGACGAAGAAACATTGAATCAAATAAAATGAGAAATGAAACTTCGTGGATGTCTATGTCTCCGTAATGCGATGACATTATTCAGCGATATACTTATAATTGGTCGCGCTTTTTCCCTGCAGTTCTACCTGTCTTTCATTGCAAGTTAAACATTATAATGAAAAAGTTTAATTACGTCGTTTATTCTGTCTGACGCCCTCGCTTTGCACAATACAGCTAGCTTTTATATTCTTCTTTTTGTTTCTCTCTTCTGTGCCTTATTTCCCATAAATTTGTTGTATAGTTTATTTGAAAAGAATGTTCATAGGTTCATATAGTTTTTTTATTAATAAACGACTGGGAAATTAATGTTATTTAATGCATCGATTGAATAAACTAACTGCTAAGATGTAGGTAATTCTTTTCTGTAGTATAAAACCAATATAGTGGTTATTTGTAAAGGAAAAATTTATATATATATATATATATATATATATATATATATATATATATATATACATATATATATATATATATATATATATCCCTGGAACTCCGTGTTGCAAGGGTACAGTTATTCGTATAACCTTGGAATATTCCTGGTGTCTATTCCCCGAAAAAAAAAAGGTGTTCAAGTAAGCATCTTTTCAAAATGAATACTGCAACAAAAAGTTGCAAAACGCGCATATACAAGACACACAACACATATACGTCATTTACCTTTTGTTATATATTTTCATTCATGTCATTGTTGTGTTAAATGCATTATTATTTCCATATGCATTACAATGTCAGGATTTCAGCCACGTGTACCATAGCTTCAGTTGTGTCTTGTCTAATGATTTATACGTGTCTTTCCATCCGTCAATCGACACAAGTGATTGTGTTGTGATCAAGGCAAAATGTATTGGCCTTGGTTGTGATCGTTGTTTTTCGCCTCGTGTCGAACACTACATTTCCGCTCGCAAGAGCTATTGACCTGTCTTTTTTTGTCGTCTGAATAAACTTTACGGGCTGATCCAGGAGCAAGAGCCCGTGCCAGCACGAAAAAAAAAAACACACACACACACACGCACAGAAAAATAAAATAAAAAAGTAAAAATTTGATAAAGAGTAAGTTTGTAGACACAACTTCTTGCTCAGGCCTTCGTTACATTGGTGACCGATAGAGACTTGGTTCTTCAGGGAGGAGACAATCCTCCGAAGGAAGGAAATGACCTCCTCAATAGAAGGCGAGACAGACGCTGTCTTTGAATTCCTCCCAGACGGCGTTTTTTTTTTGTTTTTTTCCGAGCTGAGCTGAAGTCATCCCTCAGCATGCCAGCCGCCGTAAGAGCCAAGACATTCCTCAACAGCGAGGAGACAGACATTTTTATCATTTAAATATTCAGTTGATCAGGGTATAGCTGACTGAACAAAAAATTAATATATCAATATATATGGCCTCAAAAGTAAGATGCCAAGATCAGAATCATACATTGCCCCAAAAGTAAGATGCAAATCAATACATCGATATATAAGGCCCCAAAAATAAGATGCAAATCAATATATCGATATATATGGCCCCAAAAGTAAGATGCAAATCAATATATCGATATATATGGCCCCAAAAGTAAGATGCAAATCAATATATCGATATATATGGCCCCAAAAGTAAGATGGAAATCAATATATCGATATATATGGCCCCAAAAGTAAGCTGCTAATCAATATATTGATATATATGGCCCCAAAAGTAAGATGTAAACCAATATATCGATATATATGGCCCCAAAAAGTAAGATGCACTGAGTTTTTCAGAATCATAATTTTTGGTTCGACTTTTTTTTTATTTTGTTTTTTGCCGCAGAATGTTCACTCATGAGTTACATTATATCCAGAGTTGTAGACGACGTAATTGAAACAGCGAAGTGTAATCCGTAGTATTTCGAAACGGCTTCAGGTGCCAGTTTACACCGTTGATATCTTCATCCGTAAAAGAAATCTAATATCAAACCTATTTCTGTCGGCTGTAAAAGCTCAGGAAACCTGCCTATATATCTGTTGATGTAACAAGAACTTTTCTCATCAGCTCATATGAAGCGTCTCTCTCTTGAGTGTCATTACCAGACTTGAAGTCATTTCTCAGGAGTCCTTCTGCTTTGTCGTCGACTTGGAATTGATATATTTGCTCGTCAAGGGAAATGAAAGGATTTCGTTCTGTACGAATACAAGTATGTTAACTGTGAAATCGCAACTCAGTAAGAAAAGAAACTATAGTTGATTTACATCAACCGTGCAAATGATGTCTAGGCCCCCTTACGACGCTCCTGATTGGCTGTTAATAAGCCAGTCGCAGGGCTGGATATTCTCAGTATCTCGTGAGAGTTCATATAGACAGGATGTATGTTCCACCTTTCCTGAGGGGCTGGAAACTCTCAGTCTCTCTCGGTAGTTCACATAGGCAAGATACGTCTTTCAAAAATATCCCTCAGGCGAGGTGGAACATACATCCTAACTATGTGAACTCTCTCGAGGGACTGAGAGTTTCCAGCCCTATGATTGGCTTAGCAACAGCCAATCAGGAGCGTTGTAAGGGACTGGCCTAGACACCAGATGCACGCTTGATGTGAATCTATTGTAGTAGGCATTACAGATCCCTTTTTGACGGATTGGTTTAGATTGCAGCTGACGTATATTTTGGAATGTACAAAAATAATTACATTAAAGGATTAAAATCTGCACAACTAAAAAACCAAAAAGACATATTTATCGCCACGGAGAAGCTGTTAGTAGGAGGAGCAACGAAATGATCGGGTGATCAAATTGCATAATAAAGCAGATAGATACATTTATGCTTGCAAAGTGATAATGAGATCCGTATTATATGATGGGAGCTTACCAGAGCGATGATATGCGTTTGAAAATGTTAAACTTATCATGTCTCTGATCGCGAAGGCTCTGTTTGGGACACAATGTTACAGGGCATTAAAGAAAGCATCGAGAGGTCGAAGTTTTGTGAAATCTGTGCGTAATTAGGAGTCCCTGAGATGATAGAGAAACTTCTGGAAGGAAGCTTGTGTCTTAGTCACTTTTATCATCTCAAGCTTATATGTTGCGAGTAATGCGGGGATGTATGTATAAATACTGTTCGTAATTATGGTTAGACACACGCACACACACACACACACATTAGTCATATAGCTAGCTATAAGCTTCATAGTAGCTATCAAGGGGACATCCAGGAAAAGGCAGTACGTTGTGTTGAAATACCTATATGTGTATATATATATATATATATATATATATATATATATATATATATATATATATATATATATATATACACACACACACACATATATATATATATATATGTGTGTGTGTATATATATATATGTATATATATATATATATATATATATATATATAGAGAGAGGAGAGAGAAGAGAGGAGAAAGAGAGAGCGAGAGAGAGAGAGAGAGAGAGAATGTGCAGTGGTGGTCAAATTCAAACTTATTCTTGCTGAGAATTGGCCCATTTTTCTAACAATAGAGTGAGAGCATAGTTGTACGTTTTTTTATCATTCGAAATCATGAGTAGGAATATTTCCCAATTACATCAAACAAATAAATGTACAGACGCCACATTTCAACACGATGTCTCCTCGGATGGACTGATAAGTCTTTGAGACATCCTAATCCTCGTAACTCCCCTATGAATTCTAAACGAAAGCAAAACTCCGAAAGAATTTCGCCGCAATAATTCAAACGCCAAGAGTTTTCTCATTCAAAACATTTCACTGATGAAAGCGCGGGGTCTTTTAGTAAGCATTTTCTGCTATGCAAGAACCTCTCTCTCTCTCTCTCTCTCTCTCTCTCTCTCTCTCTCTCTCTCTCTCTCTCTCTCTCTCTCTCTCTCTCTCTCCAAAATACCTATCAACGCGTTCTCTCGAAACCCTTTTTGGCCATGATAGATGCCGCGGAGTCAACGCATCATCAAATTTGAATGATGGACGAGATTTAATCGAATACTGATGCTCTCGCCGTGTAAAACCAAAGTATTTTTCTGCCCTCCCCCCACCCCCCGCCCCTTCTCTAGCTACATCTTCCCTTCCCCTCTGTTTTTTGTTTTTTTGTTTCGTTTCTTCAGGATTTTTTACTTAGCTTTCAATCATTTTCTTTCGCCATGTTTAGTACGGTTGTGCACGTTTTTATATTTCAATTACATTAATAATCAATTTTGATAGCTTTGTAGAAAAAAACAAAAAAAAAATTGTTAGCTGTGTAAACAAAAGCAAAAAAATTATGATAGCTTTGTAAACAAAAAACAAAATTTTATAGCTTTGTAAACAAAACAAAAAAAATATGATAGCTTTCTAAACAAAACAAAATTTTTTTATAGCTTTGTAAACTAAAACAAAAAAATTTATAGATTTGTAAACAAAACAAAAAAATTGTGAAAGCTTTGTAAACAAATACAAAAACATTTTGATAGCTTTGTAAAAAAAATGGACTTTGAAAACATAATTCGTCAGATTTAGCTGTTGTCACTACTAAAAGAAGTCGGTGGGACAGGTTTGTTTAATCTGAACACGCAAGTGCTGGTAGAATAGACAGGTTCAATTCCTTAGTAGTAGGTAGGAGTTTTGGCAGGTAAATAAAAGCTGGTTGTTGAGGACATGAAGGACTTCGATCAAAACGTTCGCAGGATCTAGATCTGGACAGGTTTTACAACTTCGATAACTCTCCTAGATTTTTTTCTAAAAGTTGAATGTGATTTTGAGACGTAATGAGCGTACTGAGACCTGTCTCCAGCCTTTTTAGACAAAAGGTGAAATCATTTCTTTGTTAAGTGCCTCAGTGGCGTGATCGGTATGGTCTCGGCCTGCCACCTCGGTGGCCTCGAGTTCGACTCTCGGGCATTCCACTTAGGGGTTAGAGATCTGTATTTCTGGTGTTAGAAGTTCACTCTCGACGTGGTTGGGAAATCGCGTAAGTAAAGCCGTTGGTCCCGTTGCTGAATAACCACTGGTTTCCGGCAACGTAAAACACCATACAAACAAACATTTCTTGGTTATTTTTTTATAGGTCACACACAACCGCAGACAAACGCACGCTTATACACAGGCGCACTGTAATTGCCACTGTTCTTTTGGTTCAATATAATTACCCAGGATATCCATAAAAGATGTTTGTCGTCGACTATGATATCTTCAGGTTTAATCTCATCACACTGTCAAACAGCTGGAAGAAATACACAATTGTCGATATTGGGAATAAACATTGCCCATAGCACAGATTTATTCGGCAAGAATACACTGTTTTGGCAAAGGTATCCTCAGAGTACCTCAACTGACAAGGAGGGCGGGATGAGAGGGGGTTAACAATGTGTAGTAGTCAGTGAGACTTGTATATGCTTAACATTCTTTACACACTCACTTACTTACATATGCTATATATATATATATGTGTGTGTGTTGTGTGTGTGTGTATGTATATATATATATATATATATATATGTGTGTGTGTGTGTGTGTGTGTTTGTGTGTGTGTGTGTGTGACCATGTTTTCCACCATAAGACATTTCCTCCTTAGACAAGAATCTGATGAGCCCAAAGTGCATTAACCTTTTTGTCCCAAGCGAGTATTTTCGGAGATAGGGTACCTACATAACCCCTGTCCCCCTCGCCCCCTTCCACCAAACCTGCGACCCTTACAGTCGATTAAACAGGTATATATAATTCACTGTTTTTGGTTCAACAGGGGCGCAGGATTTTTTTTTTCCTTTTTTTTTTTTTTTTTTTTTTTTTCTTTTTTTACAGGAACCCAAGACGCTTCGCTGGTTGGATCGATGTCAGTGGGGGTTTTCTCGGAGGTGTGAGGCTAAGTCGTTTGTTAAAGGGGAATATATAGTACATATATACATACATACATACATATATATAAATATACACATGCGTTTGCCCACTACGTAAGGTCTCCTCAACTGGGCAAGACCCCGTTCCGGAATGAGGTCAGTTTAACGAAAAACGAGCTGAAATAACCCATCAAAATATATATATATAATATATAAATATATATATATATATATATATATATATATATATATAATATATATATATATATTTACGTTCGAACTCTATACCCTATGAAACCGTGCTTGCGTCTTTGTGTGTGTATGTGGGTGGAGACAGAGAGAGAGAGAGAGAGAGAGAGAGAGAGAGAGAGAGAGAGAGAATAGCATGATTGCATAATTGCATTATTACGAAAATATCTTCAAATTCAGTTCCACTTATCGAATTATTTTGTTACTCCCGGGTTTTTTGATTGTCTGACATGTTACGCATGAGAATTTTACGTTGATACACGTCAGAAATCAGTCACGAAGTCTCTATAAATACGTCACCAATTATTTTGAAAAGAAAATTTAGGGCGTGACTTTTTCTGAACAGTCATACATGGAGCCATCTATTTGCTCTACCGTCAGTACTGAAAGAGTCCAAACAAAGACCTTTCACTTATCTGTGGAAGAAAACTATTGAGATGCTTTGTCTGTCCGTCCGCACTGTTTCTGTCCGCCCTCAGATCTTAGAAACTACTGAGGCTTGAGGGCTGCAAATTGGTGTTTTGATCATCCACCCTCCAATAATCAAATGAGCCAAATTGCAGCCCTCTAGGCTCAGTAGGTTTTATTTTACTTAAGGTTAAAGTTAGCAATAGCCGTGCTTCTGGCAACGATATAGGACCGTGGTTTAAGTTTCATTGGCTGCGGCTCATACAGCATGGTACCCCCGAAATATAGGTATAATTTGGGTGGCCTTGATTACAGAAAACTATTGCATTTTTCACGTGTTTTTATGTTTCTTAAATTCGTGAATTTTGCATTTTTACGTGTTTTTATTCTTCTTAAATTCCCGAATTAACTCAGTTCGCATTATTTTACTAGCATATTTGCCATTCTCTCTCTCTCTCTCTCTCTCTCTCTCTCTCTCTCTCTCGCCTCTGTTTTAATTCTCTTTTATAGTTTGCGCTATATTTTAGAAACCTTTTAATCCTATTATTTTTTCCTCCCAGTGTTGCCGTCATAAAGTTTCTCGTAAGAAAGAAAAAAAATTAAAAGCGCCCCCCATTTCATACCAAGACGAAAACGAGTCTGGAATTGTTGGACGCTATTGCCTCTTCCCCCCGAAGATCTAATTTGACTCTTGTTTGTGTCACTATAAAACAACTTTCTTTCTCTCTTAACGGCCCGTTTCATGCATCCCTTTGATATCTTTTTACTCCCAGCTCCGAAAGGTTTCCTGCTGTTTCGCAAGAAGAGAGAAAAAAATGCTCAAAGGCTATATACCTTGCAAAAGCGTCTTATGCTGAGAATACCTACCTCAGATTTTCTCGAAATAGGCGCCACGGATTCTAAAGAGGCCTCCCGTAGTAGTTTGTATTAAGGGTGATAGCATTCTTCGAGGATTCCATTCACAAAACGTCTCTTTAAGTGCATTGTCACCTTCTCCCCTCTTGTTTGAACATAGTTAACTTCAAAAGCCGGGTGTGCGGATTTTAAGGGCCGCGCCTTTTTCTCACCCTAGAGGGGCTCTTTTAAGGTTCAATATCCTTCTCCTCATCCTCCTCCTTCTCCGTCTGTGAAGGATTGTTAAATCTCGCCTCTTTCAGAATTCGGGTCCTGGGTTTTCTGAGGCGGGTTTTTTTCGTATATGCGAAGTGAAATGTGTATATTTCTGTCCTGACTTAGAATTCTTTCTCAGCTTCCCGTATTGAAAGTGCGACTCGCAATATTCTCTCGTGAGACGTAACCAGATGTATCCATTAATGTAAGGAGTGCAGACATGAATTTCTGTTAAAAGGCGCGTCCACACGGTCGAACAATGTCCGACGGACAGACATGGTTACCAATTGACAATTGTCTGCCAGTCTTTGCCTTGTGAGCAGAGTAAAAGCAGCGGTATCTAACTTCATCTTGTACTACTGTTTCATTGCCAGATCTACTTCCATAGCTTCAACGCTTATGACGTCATCTCCTTCGTTTAGTGAGGTAGGGTAGCCTCATCAAGTCACCCAACCGACTAAAATGAAAGTGAGCAAAAAAAAAAAAAAATCCATGATTGTAAAAAGTACCAGAGTTGGCCATAGTCATGACCATTTGAAATGGTACGCTCAAGAATCGGTTCTTTTTTATTTTCTATGTCTCTGTCTTGTTTTTTTTTTCTTGTTTTTTTCTAGTGAATCGCCGGTTATGATTAATTCATGTCGATAAGATAGCCAGTAGTTTTAGTTTTTTAATTTATATGGTCATTTACGTTTTAACATCCATTTTTTTAAGACAGTGTATACATGCAAATTATATTATATATATATATATATATATATATATATATATATATATATATATATGTGTGTGTGTGTGTGTGTGTGTGTGTGTGTGTGTGTGTGTTCGTCAGTACTGTCTCTGTAGTATATAATATATATTTGTGACTTCTAATACCATGTATCAGTCCTTCGTCAATGGCTTGGAAATAAAGTCGAGACCTGTCAGGACCTACACCGTCTCTTAATTTTCACCTGTGGATATGTGTGGTAAATGAATCATGTGCTTAAGTGATAAAATATTATATATATGTGTGTATATATATATATATATATATATATATATATATATATATATATATATATATATATATATATATATATATATGACAAGCTCGGAAGAGTTTGGAAACGCAATTGCTAACGCTGGTTTGATATTTCCAGAAACAATAAAAAAAAAGTTCCAGCATTGACCCCAAAGTTTCATTTTACTTCATGATTTTGTTTTCTTACGCAGCATTGACAGCCACTATTCAATTCACATCCTTATTGTTCTCTCAAAAGATACGCTCATTTTCTCCTTTTCATCTGATCAAAGCATCCACATTCGTTTCGAAAGGAGAGAGTGATGTCGATCGTTGTCCTTGCTGGAAAAGCATTGCGTTGAAACGTATCTGCAAAAGCCCACAGAAAGAAAGAGAGATAAAGGTAGCAGTCTTATCTATGAATTTAAGAGAAAATCCAAAATGGAAAGAAACATTCTTGGGCAATCTGTACCATTGTGTAACTCTGATTCACTGCGTTCCAGAATGATAATCAGATAATTGTGATAGACGACTGGTTAGATTAATAGGTTCATAACTCTTACCAAATCTGTTTACTGACTTTCCTTCCTCCTAACCTAGTTTCGAAGTCCTGTGAACTTCAAAAAGGTTTAAGCGTTGCTGATGGCACCTTTCCAGTAAATTGTTTGTTACTGGATTTTTTACGAGTTCGTTTTTTCTTTTACCAATATTAACTACTTTGTCGTTGTGGGTGTTGGGGTGGTAGGAAAGGTCTATGGAAAAGCCTAAAACCGTGTGAGAAAGGTGTTTTGCGTTGAGATAAAGATACAAGAATTTTAAGATAGAATATTTATAATTTTTCGGTTAGAATGAAAATGTAATAGATAATGTGCATAGTAAACAATATAGAAAAATTATTTCTAATAAAATAAAGCGTATTTATTGTAATTTTCGTTGGTGAAAAACGCTCTAATTTAACCATAGATTTTAGCACGGTCCCGAGTAAGCTGCAGGTCAGATCACGCCTTATTTGCCTGCATGAGAGCCACTTCTGTCGGCCTCGCTGAAAAAAAAAAATAATAAAAAAAGAAAGAGTATTCACGCCTTGCTTACCTGGATGCGATCCACTTCTGTCGGCCTCCCTGCTCAAAAAAAAAAAAAATCCAAATAAACCAAATATGTTTGGCAATAGTATACAAACCCACTGTGGCTATTTCTGGGCTACTATTAAACCCTCAAGCGAACTGACTTGAAATCTTGCTTGAGTCGTTTGAATACCGCGTCTCCGGCCTTAATCAAGTCATTAGCTTGCGTGATTCTCGTTTGGGAGAGATATATAAATCCAGGCAGAGATATTGGAAGTCATTGTCGTTCCTCCAGAAATGGAATATCTGGCGGTGTGTGGAAACTTGAAACACGCATAAATGAATTGAAGTTCTCGCGTTCACCATGTCTATCGAAATACTACCATCCTATACAATGAAATTGCAACTTTTCGATATCCTGCTATTTTTGGATGCGACATCCTCCTGAAACCTTTGGAAATTAACTGTTCGTCGTTCCATTTCCCGTTCGGATATTCAAGGATTACCTGGATGAGTGTGATACACACACACACACACACGACTCTGCGACTCTGCATGGATTTAAATTGTCGAATTGAAATGACCACAGTATTTTT
>NC_061107.1:71894337-71914337 GCF_015104395.2 Macrobrachium nipponense
TGACCTTTATTTTTATATATGATAGTTTTGTTTCTATAAGGTTTTTTTCGAAACGATTGTTTGTGATGATTATTTTGAATTAGAATACGATTTTGTGATTTAAATTTTGTATAATTTATTTACTATCGACTGCAATTCTTTGTTATAAATGGTTCTTTTAAGAAGGTTCTGCAATCAGTTTTGCATAAAATATATATATATATATATATATAGATATATATATATATATATATATATATATATATATTATATATATATTTATATGTCTTTATATCTATGTATGTGTATATATATAACATGTATGTATATATAGTACTTTATATATTATATACTATAAATATATTTGTATATATATGTGTGTATTTATATATATATATATAATATATATATATAATTATATATATATAATAAAAAAATATATAAATTATAATTAATAATATATATTAGCATTATATCTATATATATAATGTTATATATATATATATAATTATATAGATATATTATACGGTAATATAAGATACATATAATAACCTATAAATATATATGTATATAATATATAATATATGTAACATATACATATATGTATATATATATATGTGTGTGTATTTATATATATATATATATATTATATATATATATATATATATATATAGTATATGTATATATATACGTATATATATCTATATATATATATATATATATATATACGTATATATGTGTATATATATATATATGTATATATATATATACGTATATATATATAATATTATATATATATATATATATATATATATATATATATATAGACATACTTAGGCCTTTATGTGCAATTCTGAATCCCTAGAACTGTGGAAACACTATTTCGCATGCTGTGTCTGGCCTCGGTATAGACAATGTCTATACCTCAGGGAAATACAGGGTAACCAACTATTCTTATTCCAATCTTTATGAAGACTAACTGACATTTTTCATGTACACTCCCATATCCTAACGTGAAAACCACAAAAGATTAGGTCTCTTGCGTGTGTGCAGTAAAAAGCAAAACAAAAAAGTGTTTTCTTGCTATGGTCTGTATTCAGGTAGAGGAAATATTACCCCCCAGTGTAAGTTAATCGTCGGTTTGGTAAAGAAATCTCAAGGCAATCACAGCCCAAGGTAGCTTTTGGGGGCAGATATATAATTAAGCCTTGTCTATGGAAAATGTGATATATATTTATATGGCTCTACAGCATGCGCTAAGCAGTGGCCCTAAAATTGCCGTGAGAAATGAGCCGTACGATTTTTTTTTACCATAGGTCACACGTAATCATTTCTAGATTACAGGCTTTACTTTATCTCTCTCTCTCTCTCTCTCTCTCTCTCTCTCTCTCTCTCTCTCTCTCTCTAGGGCGTTGACGGTTGATTACTCCTCAAAACAGGCTTTGACGGAATAGATTCTAATGATCCTTTTCCCTTGCGAGGGGAAGTGTCAGAAAAAAGTTATTTCTTCTTCTTTTGGTGGATATGGTTGCCGATCCATACTCTTTTTTTTTTTATAACCCTGGTTCCAACTATCTCGTATCTAAATATTGTTTAAATCCACAGAGGCACAATGCTTATATATATATATATATATATATATTATATATATAAAACAAACACACACACACACACACACACACACACACACACACACACACACACATATATAATATATATATATATATATATATATATATATATATGACTGGGAAAAATGTTCCGTTACAACTGAACTCCGTCTAATAAAATGGGCCCATGACAACGCCAAAGTATAGAAAATTAGTATTATATTTCAGAGACCGTGGTGTCTCTCTCTTCAGGTAAGTTATGAGTGAGAAAAGTTACGGAAAAGGTGTATGAGTGTGTATGTATGTATGTATGTGTGTTTGTGTGTAATAAAAAAAAGGGAGATAAAGGATGTAAAGTGCCTTCTCGGATGGAAAGGTGATTGACTGTGGATGAAAACGGCTGTCGCTAGACAGTAAAAGAAAGTTGATGGATGTATTCTCTTTCTTCCATCTTACTTTCCACCCTCTCCTAACACTTGATTCACAGTGCAACTGCTTTGAGGTTTTCCTCCTGTTATTACACCTTTCAAAACCTTTTACTGTCAATTTCCATTTCAGCGCTGAATGACCTAGTAGATCCCAGTGCTCAATTCCATATTCAACTCAACTTTTTATATAGAAAGATTAGCAGTTGCTGGAAGATACAGACTTGCAGATTATATTTGCCAAGAGTAGGAATGCCAGTAAATGGAATTAAAAGTGGAGAATGTAGTGCAAAGTTGCTATGACCAAGATGCTAGATAAGGGTCTTTTAATTACATACAAGTCTTCTGCTCTGTGGACAACTGCCCTTTTAAGTGTTTATCCAAATAAGAAAACCACCCATTATAATCGTAAAATTATGTGAAACCTGGCGTCTACGAAAATCAGACAGAAATACCCAAATCACAAGGATTTTTCCGTAAGTGGAAAATAGATTTTTGCTCTTTTTTTTATGACAGTGGAATTCCAAATAAAGAAAGCAATCATTTCATTTCAAATGATGTTAAAACGCACGATGTGAATTGCAGTTAGAATAGGGCTCGTGATTGTTGACTGAAAAGTAATAATTCAAGGAGGAAGGTGAGATTGACAGCTAACAGGCGTATGGAATCATCGAGCTGAATATATATATAGTAGATATATATATTATATATATATATAGTATATATATATATAATATATATAGATATAATATATATATACATATATATAGATAATATTATATAATATATAATATATATATATGTATATATATGTGTGTGTGTGTGTGTGTGTGTGTGTGTGTGAGAACGATCCAAGGCATCAGATATGCAAACGATTAATCAGTCGGTTATAATTTGAACCAAAGGACGCATAGATAAAATGTGCCAAAGAACAATACAACCATTACATTGCAGACATGAACCAATAGGGAAATTTTTCAAAGAGCGATTCACCGATGAAATTTGCAAGTGAATGTTTCAGCGATTGGATATTCAAAATACAGGTTTCCACTCACCCTGCTCATGCTATGCACTAGCAACTTGCAAACAAATAATCAAATTAGAATAAATGATGTTGCAAATCTGTGGTTGTTTAGTGAAAGATATCTGTTTAAAACATGCATGTGTGCATACACACACACAATATATATATATATATATATATAATATATATATATATATATATATATATATATATATATGAAATAATCAACGCACACAATCACGTGTGAAACAGAAATAAAGTTTCTGGCTCCCATCAGCAGTCTGGCCTTGCAATTGAAAGACCTTGGTTCGATCCTGATGTGAGTCAGCATATATATATATATATATATATATATATATATATATATATATATAGTATATATATATGTATGTATGTAAAACTGTTCTTTCCATAGGATAGGATGTTCATAATTTATTTATTCGAATGAAAATGTAAAAAGAAAAAAATAATGTGTTTGTTAAATGACAGAGAAAAATTATTTTAATAAAACATTGCGTATTTATTTTAATTTTCGTTGATGAAACAAGGCTCTGTTTGACCATAGATTTTAGCACGTTCTAATTTACGTTAATTTAGTAATATAATCATTACAACTTATGCTGGAGGGGAAAATCGTGCATGCGTCCTGAGTAAGCTGAAGGTCGGATCATGCCTTGTTTTTCTCTCATAAAATTTCATTATTTAAAATACAATCATTATCACTGATCTTTTTGGTGACGATACGGGCATGAGTGTAAAGTCAACTTGAGAAAGATTTGTGGTCTTGAAGAACTTGGAAAGAACCCACTGCTTGCTGAGAAACATCAGATTAATATTGTAAGTTCTAGGATCTGGAAGCTTTTGTAATTTCAATAACTAAACAATGGACAACAGATAATATATAAAAAAATGGTATTTTTAAATATTTTGTATTTTTTATATTTTCCAAAAACATTGTATTTTTTAGTATTCTGCATTTTTTTTTCAAACTCTCGTCTTTCTTCAGTCATCTGATATGCTGTTAGTGACACGGTCTGCTCATTAAAATAGATAAACTTTTTTTTTTTTAAATCATTGTGATTTTAGTATATTAAATTTCATCATTAACTGAGCTTATGGGAAAAGTGTCGTAGCGGGCCTGACTTGGCTTCCTCGCACTGTTAATAAACATGTTACTTTTGACATCTTATATAACAGTCGAATTGTAACGGTAATTATAAGTGAAAGCCTTATTTAAAATCATTCATAGTGCAGAAGGCTAATGACTGAAAAAGGGACAATTTTGGGGGGAAGTCTGTCGCGGCTAATATCATCCATCGTAGCTAATGGGCGACGTCATGTTTATCATTCACCCAGATCCTCTGGTGCAGTAAGTTTTTTTTTCCATTTTAAGCCAACTGATTCGAACGGAAGGCGCTTCTTCGCCAAGAGGGTTGTATTGTAACCATTTTATACTATTCTGTACCAAACATGAACGTTTAGTGCCATCGTGTTTATTTCTCCTGGTTGATTTTATTTTTTCGATCTATATTTTTTTGCTTAAACTAGCTGGAAACACTTTTTAATTTTTTTAAAAGTGCTTGTATTATATTCAGTCTCTTTTAAAAAAAATTTTACGTTTAACTTTCCGTTTTCAAACTTTTTTTACGTTTAACTTCCCGTTCTTAAACTTTTTTTTTAATGTTTTTATTATATTCAGTCTCTTTTTAAACTTCTTTACGTTTAACTTCCAGTTTTCAAACATTTTCTACGTTTAACTTCCCATTTTCAAACTTTTTTAACGTTTAACTTGCCATTTTCAAACTTTTTTTAACGTTTAACTTCCCATTTTCAAACTTTTTCACGTTTAACTTTCCATTTTCAAAACATTTTTAACGTTTAACTTGCCATTTGCAAACTTTTTTCACGTTTAATTTGCCGTTTTCAAACATTTTCTACGTTTAACCACCCGTTTTCAAAAACATTTTTTAACGTTTAACTTCCTGTTTTCAAACTTTTCAGACTTTTTCTACTTTATCTTCCCGTTTTCCTCAGTAATGGAATCATTCATGGAAGCCAGATTTAAAGAAGTCACTTTAAAAAAAAATTTCTGGTTCAGCTCTGCGGAATGTGAGCCCTCATTTCAATCGTTTTAATCCTAATTTTACGTAAATCTTTTGCAAGTAGTTGTTTTAGCGTATCTGCATTTTCAGGGTTCTGGCCTTTCGTTGGGGAAAAATTCCCGAAACTCTGGCGTAAAGTAATAGCGTTTGTTATACAAGTTCTATTCGCTTTTTTTTTATTTATTTATTTATTTATTTATTTATTTATTTATTTATTTATTTATTGTGAAGCACGATCCCCGAGAATGGCGTCCGGCCAACCGCTTCTACGCTGTTAAAAGATGGTGCTGATAGATTAAGCTCTCATCTAGCCTTTGTTTGTTTCTATTTATATATATATATATATATATATATATATATATATATATATAGTATATATATATATGTGTGTGTATATATATATATATATATATATATATATATATATATATATATATATCCTGTAAGTCTCATGTCCGGTTTTATATTGATTAAATGCAGAACTGGTTTGATGTAAGAGCTATTCAACCTGTTCCTATAACAGCTGCAGTGTTCAGCAGTCTCTCTCTCTCTCTCTCCTCTCTCTCCTCTCTCTCTCTCTCTCTCTCTCTTATAACTACCCCCTCCTCATCCCTCCCCCACAACGTGCTCACCTTTCTACCTCTTCCACTTCCTCTCTGAATATGGAGGAGAATTGTTTTAAGTTTTCTTTTCCGTTTTATGCATCATGATATATATTTTTGGTTAGTACGCCATCAAGCCGGAGCGTTTATTGCTACAATATTTTCTGCGAGTACGACAATGACCATCTCCCAGAATAGGTGGTGTAACTATCAGTTCGTTTTCCCGGTCTCATGCAGCTGAAAGTTCCAGGAACGTTCAGAGGATTTGCGCGCAATTTTCCTGCAGGGTTATATATTCTTGGAATACTTCAAACAGGTGTCATTTTCGACGGCTCTTGTTTTGTACCTTTGAAGTCTGCAAAATCAATAACAACATGAAACTGTAAAAAGGAATGGATGGACAAAGTAAGATGTTTTGGTGCCTCCATGAATAATGATACATTTACAGAGGCAGAGAATGGCCTGTTGAAACTAATGAAACGAAGCCAAATATAGCGACATATCTTTCGGTGTCCATTTGTGTTCTTTGCCAGAGCAGTGGCACTTACTGGATACTACTGATTTAAAGCAGAATATGAGTTCCTCGTTGGACGAGTGGTTTTCGCGCTCGGACACCAATCCGGTGGTCCGAAGTTCAATCCTCGGCTCGGCCAACGCGGAATCGGAGGAATTTATTTCTGGTGATAGAAATTCATTTCTCGATATAATGTGGTTCGGATCCCACACTAAACTCTAGGTTCCGTTGCTAGGTGATCAATTGGTTCCTAGCCACGTTAATATGTCTAGTCCTTCGGGCCAGCCCTAGGAGAGCTGTTAATCAGCACAGTGGTCTGGTAAAACTAAAATATACTCAACAGCAGAATGTGGCAATGGCTGAAGCAAATGGAATAGGTAGCCTTGTAAAAATTCTGAATTGAACCCATTTTCAAAATAAAAAAAACTCTGGATATTCGTGAAGTGAATAGAAACATTCTTCGATTCACCTAATCCAAAAATAAATAACCAAAGAGGGGCTTCTGGTATTTGGAAAGAATGACAATCTCACCTGGAGTTAAAGAAATCCTTTGAAGAGATCATGCATACACTGCACTGTTATTTTCAGGTGTGTATGTATGTGCATTATGTGTGTGTATGTGTATGTGTGTGCGTATCGAAAAACAAAGTACGCGGACCATTTAAACCAGACGCTTATTGTAGTGATATTAGCAATGAACGTGCCGTCAACCCCACTTTACTTCGGTGAGTTAACTGGAAAAGTATTACCAAGGAAAAGAGCACTGTTACTCACTTGAAAAGAGAGGTATTTTATTTGTAGAATGTCTCGAATATTGCATGTATATCCGTATAAGTATCGATCAAAATTCAATGTCTATTTACACGATTTCTACATGGCTGGTTTGCGTATCAACGAAGTTAATCTGTGAGCGACCTGAAATTTGCGCTTTTTGCTTTCTCTCACAACAGATTAAGACTCGGCAATTACGTAAACTCTTGTCTAACATCCGGGGCTAAAGACCAGATTTATAAAAACCATTTTCATTCCTTAATGACGGGGCAGATGAAATAAATGTTGGGATGTTTATGCTATGGGTAAAAGTTCCGTTTGTGATTGTGGCATGAAGGTTAAACCATTTCTAACAGTAATAACAACGACGTTTTTGTGTAAATTCCGACCTGGAATAACGGAAAAAAAATCAAATTTATTTCCCAAAATTTATTTCCCATTATATAATTATTACATCTACGAGCAGGATGTCAGTTGAGAACTCTCTCTCTCTCTCTTTCATTTCCCATTGCGTAATTATATCTTCGAGTAGGCTGTCAGTTGAGAACTCTCTCTCTCTCTCTCTCTCTCTCTCTCTCTCTCTCTCTCTCTCTCTCTCTCTCATTTCCCATTACGTAATTATATCTTCGATTAGGCTGTCAGTTGAGAATTCTCTCTCTCTCTCTCTCTCTCTCTCTCTCTCTCTCTCTCTCATTTATTTCCCATTACGTAATTATATCTTCGAGTAGGCTGTCAGTTGAGAATTCTCTCTCTCTCTCTCTCTATCTCTCTCTATCTCTCTCTCTCTCTCATTTATTTCCCATTACGTAATTATATCTTCGAGTAGGCTGTCAGTTGAGAATTCTCTCTCTCTCTCTCTCTCTCTCTCTCTCTCTCTCTCTCTCTCTCTCTCTCTCTCTCTCATTTATTTCCCATTACGTAATTATATCTTCGAGTAGGCTGTCAGTTGAGAATTCTCTCTCTCTCTCTCTCTCTCTCTCTCTCTCTCTCTCTCTCATTTCATAATTATATCTTCGAGTAGGCTATCGTATTATGCTTACTTAGCCATTTATGCCTTCGTATTATACTTACTTAGCCACTGATGCTTTCATATTATGCTTACTTAGCCATTTATGCCTTCGTATTATGCTTAATTACTGATGCTTTAGTATTATGCCTACATAGCCATTGATGCTTTCCTATTATGCTTACTTAACCAGTATTTCTCCTTGATCTCTGCTAGTGTTTACTTGCAAACCACTGTCTTTACGTATACTTAAAACAAGGCGAGATCCGACCTCGAGCTTGCTCGAGGCACGTGCTAAAATCTACGGTCAGTTGTCCCGGTTTTCACTCACCTTCTCACGTCGGATTTATGATTATATATATAGATATATATATATATATATATATATATATATATATATATATATATATATATATATATATATATATAAATGTTACGTATACGTATATGATTTCGTGTAATCAACTCACCAGCAAATATCTTTTTTTAAAACCAACGACCTCGGTTTTATCTGTCAAGTTAAAAAGAGAGAAAAAAAAAACCTCCATTTCCCCGTCCTCCATTATATACAATAAACCAACTTAATCACCTCTTCCATCATCGTATTCCAGGAGGAGATGAAGTCTACAATTAAGTCTTTCTCTTCTTTGATTCCTCTGTTAGTTCCTTGTGTTTCATATCGGTTATATTCATGATAAGGAATAAGGGTGTTGCAAGGGTCTCTGACTACTTTCGTACTTGTCTTAGTTAGTGATATATCTTTTAATCTGCCTCCCTCGTGAGTATGGTGGTAATATGATTGCTTTTGAAGCTGGTGTTTGTCTGTTTGAGAAAGAGAGAGAGAGAGAGAGAGAGAAAGATATTATATATATATATATATAGATATATATATACATTATATATTATAATGGTAATAATCACAATTCACTTCTGTATATGTATAGATAGATACTTTTCATATGTGTAAATTCATAATAATAATAATAATAATAATAATAATAATAATAATAATAATAATAATAATAATAATATATATTATTATTATTTATTAAAAGTAATTGCTGCCTCAGCTGCATTAATTTTATACAGGTTCTTCTCTATTTTTCTAATTATTGCTTTCTTATTATTATTATTATTTGTAGAAAGTTTGTATGAGAGAATGCAAGGGTCCTTCATGCCTTCATTGAATTAGTTTTGACAGTGGTCTTCACAGGGAACAATAATTTCACAGGCCGGCAGGTGATGCCTCTCGTTCAAAATTCATTATCTTTAGCCGCAACACGATTAGTCCTAGTCCCCACGCACCACACGCCACTGACAGCCAACCTGTGACATTTAGTCATTGAGCCTTGTGTACACAACGTATAATGCTTTATGAAACCATCAGCTATGATCGCTAGCACTTCAGTTGCTCACCAGATGCGATGGAGTGATGATGCGTCCAATGCCTCCGGAAAGCGCTGCCAGATGCACGATCTATGGCAAACTTTGCTAGATCAAATTAAAAACAACTACTGGGGTTAGAGAGCTGTAAATTAGTATGTTTGATAATTGGAGGGTGGGTGATCAAAATACCAATTTGCAGCCCTCTGGCCACATTGGTTTTTAAGTTCTGAGGGCGGATAGGAAAAAATGCTGACGGACTGACAAAGCCGGCACAATAGTTTTACAGAAAACCAAATGGTTTGCGAGCCTTGGTTTTCAACGTATGATGCCTTGATCTTCAATTCCTTTATAAACAAAAGGGTTTGTTAATCTAGGTCATTTTGATATTATTCACTGCTGGCGTAAGTTTGATTTCTGTTACAAAACTGTATATTGAGTTAAAACAGATACGACCTTTGTAAGTTTTTTCCGTAAATTTTATGATATTTTGAACATATGTATGAGTGCGAGAGACCTCGTAAAAACTTGGAAAATTCGTAATGGAAATTTGAAAAGTATTGCAGATCAGTACAAATTGAATGGTAGTATCATCACAGACCGTGCTGATAGAACTAATGATTATTTCATAAATTATTATAGATAACAATATCATTGCCTGCTGAAGTACCGATGCGTTATTTCCATGCATTGTAATGCGGCATTAATGGCCTCAATAAATTTTCGATAAGGTGTATCTTCATCGCCCATTAAATGAGGATATTTGCGATAGCTTTTCGTGCCATAAATCTTTTCCTCGTCTCCGTTTGTGCGATCCCTGAAGGGTCATTTGAACGGAGTTATCCTCATCTTGCCAGGAATCAAAAACCGAAAATAACTTGGACTGGGTCATATCTCGCGGCCATTATGTAGATTTCATGACATCGCTTTTTCCTTTAATCGCCGTTTTAAGATTTTGTTGTACTTACTGCTACTTCCGTTTCACTACAAAAAGGAGAGAGAGAGAGAGAGAGAGAGAGAGAGAGAGAGAGAGAGAAGAGAGAGAGAGAGGCAGGCGTCGAAGCTCTTACATCCGTCTCATATATACATATGAAAAACCAAGTCATAAAAGATTTGTAAACAGAGAGAGAGAGAGAGAGAGAGAGAGAGAGGAGGGGGGGGGGTGGTATAATGGCGTTAAAACTTTTACATCCGTGTCATATATACATCCGAAGCTAAGTCATAAAAGATTTGTGAAGAGAGAGAGAGAGAGAGAGAGAGAGAGAGAGAGAGAGAGAGAGAGAGGCGTCGACGCTATTACATCCGTCTCATATACATCTGAAACCAAGTCATAACAGATTTGTAAATGCCTTGAAGGCTTCAGAAGTAGACTGAGAGGGGGGACTTCATGTTATCAAAAAACAGGTAAAGGGCGAAAATCAATCGAAATTATTATTACTTAGAGAAGCTTATTTTATTATTGTGAGATTTATGATTCCCCGGGTTATTTCAAGAGCCATTTATTTTTTTAGACTATTCAACGTTATCCCAGGAGCCGTGTTATGCCCTTTTTATCCGTAAGAATTCTTGCTCTTCAGGACAGGAGCCGTGTCATGCTTTTTATATCATTTATATCCGTAAGATTTCTTGTTCCTCGGGACTAAATTTCACGAAGGCTTCCTCTATGATTGACAGAAAACTTTTTTGCAACCCCTTTCGTTCCTTTTACTTTACCTCCTTTCATATTCTCCTTCCATCTTACTTTCCACCCTCTCCTAACGATTGATTCATGGTGCAACTGCTTTGAGGATTTCCTCCTGTTACACCTTTCAAAGCTTTTACTGCCAATACTCGTTTCAGCGTTGAATGACCTCATATGTTGCTTGGCCTTTGGCCTTAATTCTATATTCAATTCAATTCAAGATTATGTTAATGGGTAAGCTAAAGAGACCTCTCTCGTACCCTGAAGAGATTTTATTCTGAAGAAAAAGTGTAACGATGAATATCTAAAACCACCATTTTCCCTTTTTCATGAAAGCTGCTATATTTTATGCAAAGAAATAAAAAGGCCCCCATTAATGAGGAAAGTAAAAGTGCCTGTAATGATACAAAACTTGCGTCATTTGGGGAACATCTTTTTTTATGAGGCTGGAGTTGGATATTTTCATGTCAAGTTGTTTATTTGTTTTTTTTTCCTATTTCTATTTAGTTTTTTTATTTATTTTATTCATTTATTTCTCAAGTTAGTTATTTTGTCAGTGACATAAACCATTTAATAAGTAATTTTCATGTCAAGTTATTTATTTTATTTATTTTTCTTATTCATTTCTCAAATTAGTTATTTAGTCGTCAGTAACCTAAGCCCTTTTGAATTAAATATATAAAGGAAGGAGCTTTAATATCTTCTTCAATTAACCTTGACTGACTGAGGGAGAATAAGACCGGATTTATATAGATATTAGAAATGTGTCTCCTTAATTAACACCACAGCCGTTGTGTGAGAAAAGGAATTGCATAAAAAGTATATCTTTCGATGGTGCTCAAATAAGCTAACTAAAATGAACATTTTAATCATCAATCAGTCTTCTTTGCTTGATGTCTATTAATTCAGCCCCGTAGTGGGGCTAGTGCCGTCAGTGCACCTCATGTGGAGCACTGTAGGCATTACTTAAGGTTCTTTGTAGCGTGCCTTTCGTTCATATTCTCTTACATCCATCTTACTTTCCGCCCTCTTTTAACCTTCCTGTTAAAGGTCCCGGGGCCTGGCCTTTGGCCTAAGTTCTATATTCAGTTCAATTGTATTAACTCATTTGGTATGGAACTTTTCCAGGGTGTAGTTAGTTTCCAGGGTGGCTGGAAAGTGCTGCAGGTCTCAGAAATATGAAATTACCCTAGAATTAATTCACTCTACCGTAAGGTTCCGAGATTTGTGTAAGCGGAGAGTAGAAACGGTTAAGGGTCTGACTTGGAGGGTGTCATATATATATATATATATATATATATATATATATATATATATATATATATTATATATATATATATATACGCTTGTATTTAAGCCTGGTTTTTACTGTCTATTTGTTTAATTGTCTTGGTCATTTCTTGTCACTCAATTTTCGACCAGTTTCCTTCCCCTGTAGGACCTTCAATCTTGCAATGGTTACTCAATCCCGGTGACAATACAACCTTTCACGATTAGCAGGTCAGCATGACCTCTAGTCACCCTACAGTGACCTCTCCCAGTATATCAGGATTTGTGTGAAACTCTACGGATTTGCCACCGTCCTTGACGCGGCAATAATCCTACGGATTTTTTAAAATCTTCTCTGCCTCGACAAGATATGAATTTCGTCACCTACAATCATAAATCGGTTACAGTTCTGTCAAAGCTAAAAAAGATCAAGATAAAACATATATATTTTCAAAACAAGTTTTTATTAAAATGCACGCATGTATGTATGTATGTATGTATGTATGTATGTATGTATGTATGTATGTATATATATATATATATATATATATATATATATATATACGTGTGTGTGTATACATATACATACATATACATATACATACATACATACAACAACATACATAGCGTGCATTTTAATAAAAACTTGTTTTGAAAATATATATGTTTTATCTTGATCTTTTTTAGCTTTGACAGAAACTGTAACCGATTTATGATTGTAGGTGACGAAATTCATATCTTGTCGAGGCAGAGAAGATTTTAAAAAATCGGTAGGATTATTTGCCGCGTCAAAGGACGTGTGGCAAATCCGTAGAGTTTCACACAAATCCTGATATACTGGGAGAGGTCACTGTAGGGTGACTAGAGGTCACTGCTGACCTGCTAATCGTGAAAGGTTGTATTGTCACCGGGATTGAGTAACCATGCAAGATTGAAGGTCCTACAGGGGAAGGAAACTGGTCGAAAATTGAGTGACAAGAAATGACCAAGACAATTAAACAAATAGACAGTAAAAACCAGGCTTAAATACAAGCGTATAATTAAAAGGGACACAAACTTTCTGACCGACCACCAGTCGTTCATTTTCGAGTTAAGAAGTTGGCTACTTAACGATGACAAATTTAGAGCAATTAACCCCGAAACTTTTCTCGTCTTGGTGTCTTGAGAGAAAGAAAGTGAATGAAAGGTAGGCGTGACTGGCATGAACAGCCAGGTCAATGGCAACAACAACAACAACAAACCATCACTGCTTGGATTTCTAGTTTACCTATTGAAGCCCCCCCGCCCCCCACTAAGAAAAACTGCTCAAGTTATAGTTAGTTGCTTAGTTACTTTATTGACAAAATATGCAACCATCCACGGCATCACTGTTGGATTTCTATTTAACCTTTTGAAATCCCCCACCCCCACCCCATAAAAATGAAAAAGACAGCTCAAGTTCTAGTTAGTTTCTTGTTTTTTTTTACTATTAGTACAAATTTGTCCAAAAAGAGACACAATGCAAAATATACACAGTCGTCAGTAGTAATCTCTTTTGTTCTTGCAAGTACATACATGGCCTACAAAGAACAAATAACATAAGCATATAAGATTAAGAAAAATGTAGTCACATAACTAACATTTTTTCTGAAAATCGACACGCAATAGAAATATGAAAGTTTTCCGAACGGTTTGCCCTTAAAAAAATTGTATTATTACCGCGAATAATAAATATCACTTTTGTAACGGAACGTTAACTGAAATTTCAAATATTTTATTGTTATCTATTATATGTTCCTTAGTTAAACCTAGAGAGCTGTTCCACGTCTGAAGATTAACCTTAAATTTAAGTTTTCAAGAGGTTCTAAGCCCCGTTTATTTTATATGTATGATATATATATATATATATATATATATATATATATATATATATATATATATATATATATAATTTATATATAATTATATATATTGTGTGTGTGTGTGTGTTGTGCGTCCGCGCGTGTGTCAGAAATTTTATCATCAAAATTGAATGCTCTAGCAATAAGACTTTTTTTTTTTTTTTTTATTTTTTTTTTTTTTTTTTTTTTTTTTTTTTTTTTTTACCAAGCCAAACATGACTTAGGCACATCATTCCTACCAATGACTTAATATACCCGGGAAGATTAAGAAATGAAACGGAGCAATTTTTTATTTGTTTAAAATGACAAATTTAAGTTGATGTCAAAATCCTGTGCCAAAATGAGGTAGCGTGTTTATTTGGATACCTTCGTTTCTTTGGTGAGTATGTGGCTCGTAATTGAAAGACTAAAAACTTTTATTTTTCTTATATAAGAAAGTTTCGATTCATCTGTAACCAACGTCACTTGATCCGACCTTTAAAAAAAAAAAAAAAAAAAAAGCGCAACCCGACCTCCAACTTACTCAGGGCACGTTCTAAATCTACGGTCAAATAGAGCGTTGTTTCGCCAACAAAGCTTAAAATAGATACGCTATATTTTATTAAAAATCATTTTTCTGTACTGTTTAACATGCACATTATTCATTTTCTACATTTTCATTCTAATGAATGAATCGTAAATATCCTATCCTAAAATTCCTGTATCTTTAACTCAGACCTTTTTAGGCTCTTCCATAGGGCTTCCCTACCCCTTCGACAAGGACAACAACAAGAACAAAGTTGTTTGTATGCTTACTCCCCGAGCAAGCGAAAATACAGCTGAAACTTCAATAAAAGTCGAATGCAGGATTGTTACCACAGGAGTGTTTAGACTAGCTTCATTGGCGCTCTGATTCACGATTGCCACACCGGACTTGCAGTTTTTGAGTCATTCCTTAATGAAGAGGAACCGATCTGTCTTTATATTTTAACCTAAACCCTTACCGTCGACACAGCAACGCTGCGTATATGAATATTCCATTGGGCGATGCTCATTTGTCTAGGCAATTTGGAGGCTAGAACAACGGGCAGTACGATTTTTTTTTGGGGGGGTGTGGGGGGGGGGGGGGGGGGGTGGGGGGAGAAGAAAAGGAATGACGGGAGACCCTAATGACAAGATTGATGTTCGCGGGTAGACTGCGGAAGTTCGTTCAGTCATAACTAACGGAAAACTGTTCGGTCAGAACTAACAAGCGCACCGAGATGGGAATGAATTTATACTTTATTCTTTGCAGCTCGAAACCGTCAAATTTATCGAGAGCGAGTTCTCTCTCTCTCTCTCTCTCTCTCTCTCTCTCTCTCTCTCTCTCTCTCTCTCCACGAGATTTTAATGTAATGATTTTAGAAACACTCCTCTCAAGTCCCTTAGAGTGTTATAGAATTCTTCTTTGAACCTCATATACTATAATATTATATATATATATATATATTATATATATTATATTATAATATATATTAATTACACAGAATATATATAACAGGAATATATAATATTAATATAATAATTATAATATATATTTATACATACATACATAAATCGTGTACATACACACACACACAAAATATATAAATATATATACATATATATATATATATATATATATATATATATATATATATATATATATATATCTGATTATTCGGTTTCTATACACCACCTTATGATTGAATGATATAGACTATAATCTCTAAATTTCTTAAACAAACGCGTATGTTATTATTCAATTCAGTTTACCTGGATCTGGTATCCTAAAAATAAAAATAAATGATATTAAAGAAAGGGGAATTCATCTCTGATTTTTTTCATTTTGTTTCCTCTTTACAACATACAGGCAAGTTTTAAACAGAATATTATGTGACTTATTACTTCTTTTTTTCGAATTTTACTTATTCATTTGTTTTTAACAAGTATTTTGAGAATCATTTCGTGGTTATTTGCCAAAAGTGCAGCCAAAAATGTAGCTGCTTTTATGCGTATATAATCATATCACCTACGTCATTACAACATACAGGCAAATGTTCTAAAGGGTCCACAATAATAGTGTTAAGAGTCCGTGTAATTTTGGATTGAAGATGAACCCAGGGAAGTGTTCGAAAGCTTTTTATTGTCTTAAAAATTATACACGGACTCTGAACACTGTATTATTGTGGACCCTTTAGAACATTATATATACTCTCGCGATTGAGAGTTTTCCCCTGATGATTTTAAACAGAATATGAAACTTATTATTTTTTATAGTATTTTACTTATTAATTTGTTTTTAACATACAGGCAAGTTTTAAACAGAATATTATGTGACTTATTACTTTTTTTTCGAATTTTACTTATTCATTTGTTTTTAACAAGTATTTTGAGAAACAGCTCGTGGTTATTTGCCAAAAGTGCAGCCAAAAATATAGCTTTTTTTACGCACATAATCAACTAGAAACTTATCTGGCTATTCTGCATACTGACCCAAAATACCTCAGTTTAACTCTTTTTACAATAATTTACACCATATTAATAAAATGATGTCTCAGCATATATCTTCTTAACTATACTTTGAAAAATTCTTGGAATGTGACCCGAGAGAAAAGTATTGATTTTCAATCATATAAGGAAACGGAAATCTTCTTTTGTAGTTTATTGTGAAGTCTGATTCTAAAAGCCTGCAATTATTCTTCAGCGTGGGGGGCGGGGGTTAGTGCCGTCATTGCTCCCCATGCAGTGCACTGTAGGCATTACTTAAAGGTTCTCTGCAGTGTCCCTTCGGCCCCTAGCTGCAACCCCTTCCATTCCATTTTACTGTACCTTATTTCATATTCTCTTTCTTCCACCTTACTATCCACCCTCTCCTGAAAATTATTTCACAATGCAACTGCTTTGAGGTTTTCTTCCTGTTACACCTTTCAAACCTTTTCATTGTCAGTTTCCGTTTCAGCGCTGAATGGCCTTAGTTGCCCCAGTGCGTGGCATGTGTGCTTAAAATCTATAAATCAGTCAATTAATCAAGAACAGATGCAACATTTTGGAGGAAGGAAGCGAGAATGGCGCTGGTGTCTGAAATCGATGACTGCAGCCAATATTGGGTCAACAATTTCAAATTCAAATTTAAAGTCTGTTGATATACATCAAATTGAGTTGCTATACCCACCAACAAAATTCAAAATAGAAACCAGACCCCCAAAAAAAAACAAATAAATAAATAAAAATTCCAATGAAAAGTTTGAGAAAAATTTTTGACCAATTTACACAAAAGCAAATGTTACACTAAACCAAAAATTACATTAAGCAAAAGGTAAACAAATCAATCAAACCAATGCCAAACTATCAGGCAAACTTGATACAAATCAAAAGTTGAAAATGTAGCAAAATGACATTAGGCAAAATCATGGGTCAACAACGGTAGGGGGGGGGGTCTCGGCCCCCAAATCGTTTGACAGGAAGGGGTTTGTTACGTAATTTGTCTTGAATATTCGCCACTCGGTGTGTTTACCTCCATTACTTCCAACGTCGATAATATAACGATGTCATAAGCCATCAACTGAATGCCCCCATGGCACGGCGTTCATTTGTTTTGCCTAAAACAAAAGGACGTTAGACATATTTTTTCTGAAGTAAATGACACGTCTGAGTGGGGCCTTAATTACATGATAGATTCGGTGATCGACTGCGGGAGTCCTCCCTGTCTTAGCTAATGAGGCCAATAAAGAAATGAATATTCCATTTCTCTCTCGTCCAATAGCCGTCGCATTTGTCATCAGTGCTCCTGTGTCTTTATTTTTTAACAGCGTCCTCTTCATCAACGTAGTACTCCAGAATCAATGGGGTAATTATCGCGACTTGATTATTTGCTGTGAGGTAGGGGTAGAGTCGCTGGCTACTGTTTGTACTATTTGATGGCCAGTGGGGTCACAGACTGCCCAGGTATCGTAGGGTGCCAAAATGATATGCGCCTGGAATATTACACACAAACGCACAGACAATATAGATACCACCTTTTCAGTATCTTTTCTCATTCACTACCCACCTGAAGAGAGAGTCTGAAATATAGTACTTTCTATATTTTGGCGTTCTTATTTTTATGGGCTCCTTTTATTAGATGGCATTCTGTTGTAACAGAACGTTTCTACCTGATATATATATATTATATATATATATATATATATATATATATATACTATATACACAATATACATATATATATATATATATATATATATACATATAATATATATATATATCATATATATATATATAATATATATATATAGAATTACTAACAGGATCTCATTGAAACTGGATTGTATCTAGCGGAGATATTTATAAAAAATAAATAAACGTGTCACAAGTCTTTCTGGACTAACAGTCCTCATTGTCAAGTGTTCCACAGATGCTTAACAATGAAGACTTAGTCCAGGAAAGCTTGTAGCCTTTTTTAAATAAATATCTCCGGTAGATACCATCCAGTTTCCATGAAGTCATGTAATATATACTTATACATTTTACCCTTTCTTCCCTTTAAAGTTTAGAAAGGATGACAAGGAATTTTTTTTTTCTCATTTTCAACCAAAGCTGTATGGGGCACGACTTTTGACCTCGTGCCCTACCCCATAGGTAGGTCCTCAAGAAGCCAAGCTCCAACTCCGTCTGTGTTTCCTTAGTTCACATCATTGATATAATATAAACTAAGGCGATACAGCGAACGTGATTTTAGGAAACCAATGTTTATTCTAAGGAAAGTTTAATTACAGCTCATTTAATGCCAAGTTATTTACAGATGCTAGCCATGTTATTCATTACTGTTAAGCCTCTTGATTGCTTGGAAATCGTTATGTTTTGTTCAATTCAACAAAACAAAAGCTAGAGGGAATTTAGTTTTTAATTATGACGATATTATTGAAAAGTGAGAAGTCGAATATTTGTATTACATTTTACTCGGTTATGTGAATCGGAGTTGCATGATGACGCTGACTTTCTGGAGAGAGAGAGAGAGAGAGAGAGAGAGAGAGAGAGAGAGAGAGAGAGAGAGAGAGAGAGAGAGAAACTCCATGTTTTAATCCATATGTACCATTCACTAGACTAACTCGATACAGAATGTCATCGAGCAATGTTGAAAGCAAATTTTGGTTAATGATAAGAACATCTGAAATTAACGTACATCTATTTTGGTAATTAAAAAAGAATCCTCAGGAGGACCTTCTATAAAGATCAGTTCCAATTCCAGAAAAATGAAAACTTAATTGGAATTTCTATTCGTACTGTTATTCTATAAAGATTAATAGCAATTCCAAAAAAATGAAAACCTAATTGGAATTTCTATTCGTACCGTTAGTTTAAAAAGATTAATTCCAATTAAAAAAATGAAAATTTAATTGTAATTTCTATTCGTACCGTTATTCTATAAAGATCAATAATTCCAATTCCAAAAAATGAAAACAATTAGAACTCCTATTCGTTCCATTATTCTGTATAAAATCATTATTTTCTTACAAAAATCAGCGTTTCTCACAACAGCATTTTGAATGCGTATCTATTTTTCACTCATTACTCGTGTTGCCACCGCCGTGCCCTTGAATTTAAAATTTCGTACCCTTTCAGTCTGCTTTCAGGGTATAGGCCAGAGCGTGATTGCCAGCAATTCTAAACTAAACATTCAGAGGAATTCTTTGAATTCATTTCAAACATAAGTTTCTCTTGCTTCGCCGCTAAGTGAACGCGACGGAGGAAATATTT
>NC_061107.1:71921837-71929337 GCF_015104395.2 Macrobrachium nipponense
TTTAGGTTAAAAGAAATTAGGTTAAAGAAATTAAGAATAGTCTCATGAGACAACGATTTCTTGACAATAAAGAATTTCTCTGCCGTCCGTGGAGATAATTCCTCCTTTTTAAATCACTAATGAAACGTTCATCTCGTATTCTTGAACTGCAAAGGGGATGACTGCCGCTTTTATTCTGCTCTCGGAAGAAAATAAAACAACAAATAATTGAATTCGTCACTAATTCATCGGGGATTCTATATCGTCCGATAACTGAAGTTTTTCGCTTCATGAAAAGCTTATTACGAAATGCGGGAACGAAATAGAGTGAGAGAGAGAGAGAGAGAGAGATCCTCGACTATTCATTTTTCATTTGTGATAACACTGCTTCCGGTAAAAGCAGCATTTGTCTTAAGAGGAAAAAACTTCGCCAACAAAAGAACCCAATCTCACCAACAATCACATACGACATAATGCGGCTGATATCGTTTCGTCTTCTTTTGCAGTGCACGTGATGGAGAACTGAACAATAATAACGTCTCTGATGGAGGTACGAAAAACTCTCTGAGTTCGGATTTTTCCCCCCTATATCTTCTCATCTTACAGTCTTACCATTCCAACATATATTTGAGAATTAGGAAGTCACTGGATAAACACGAATGACGATAAATATGGAGGTGATATAACTGCCTTTGAAGCAAAAATTTGAGAATAAGGAAATCACCGATACACACGAAAGACCATAATATGGGCAGCACTTCAGTGGCGTGGTTGGTATGGTGTTTGCGTCCCACCTGGTTGGTCGCGGGTTCGATTCTCGGCCATTCATTGAGGAGTGAGAGATGTGTGTTTCTGGTGATAGAAGTTCACTCTCGACGTGGTTCGGGAGTCACGTAAAGCCGTTGGTCCCGTTGCTGAATAACCACTGGTTCCATGCAACGTAAAAACGCCATAAAAAAAAAAAAAAAAAAAAAAAAAAAAACAAAAAAAAAAAAAAAAAAAAAAAAAAAAAAAAAAAAAAAATATGGGCGTAGTATAACTGCCTTTGAAGCACAAATTTGAGAATAAGGAAATCAGCAGATACACACGAATGACCATAAATATGGGCGTGGCTAAAACTGCCTTTGAAAAGCTAGGTGCGCATGGGGTGAACCTCTCCCAATCGACCACCTTCATGTGACACTGCCTTTGTATACAAGGGGTTTTCTTCTATTCAGGGGTCTCTTTCAGTGCTGTCCTCCTTTGCAGTAATATCTCCATTTTTATTTCATTGTTTGGCTTCATTTATACTAGGCATTCCTGTTCTCGCATGCAGTCATTTTAATTCTGTGTTGTAGATACAACACACACATTTCTTAGACCTTGAATGAGGAATTAAAAAGCCGTGGTTCTCAGTCTTTTTATTCCCACGCCCCCCTTCCAAGTGGTGGGTACTTCCCTCCACGCCACCCCCTTCCTGCTTCTATAAGTAAAATTCCTTCCCAGATTTAAAGACAAATAAATACAAAAGAGAAAGAGACACTGCTTCTCAGCTGCTAGATCTTGAGGGCGCAGCGTTAAGTCCCTTTCAGCATTCAGCCTGTTTCTGTATTTGGTCTTGGAGCAACGAGCGTGGAAAATGCAGCCTCGCCAAGATACGTGGATCCGAACATGACATAGTATCCGAACGAGTCCAAACATGACATAGGTTCATGACATGGGATCCGAACATGACTTAAAAACCGAACAAGTCCAACTGGAGTAGTAGACCACTGGAAACTTATCCTTATAAGGCTATATTTTTGCATATTTTCATAAACTTCAGAATAATAGTTCCGCATTCCTGTTAAGAGAATAACGAATATAATTAGATAATTTTTTTTACTTTTCCCTAGGGCTCTCTACCCCCTGGTTTTAGAACCACAGAATTAAAGGCTTCCCTTCTATTGAAATGCCCTGTTTCTACATCTCCATTTTAAGCTCTGGTTTTTATTCTTCTTTTACAGGTTTTATTTTTGGCAATGCTCTCAAAATGTTCCTGACAACAAAACGCATTGGTTTCTTGCTCTATTTATTCCCTTAAAAAAATATGCGGCCTACACAGATTTGCTAAATAAATTTGTTGCTTTCAACACAAATCAATAAGACCCTTTGATGTCTGGCTTAATCCTTTGACTGGATATAAGGAAACTTCCACTGGAAACGTGAAATTTTATTCCTATTTCGGTTCGAATATGTTTTCCTAACTTTTGCGTCCATTTTATTGGAACTAAAGTTAGGTTGATCAACACGCGCTGCATTTGCCTGTGAATATTTGCCGATATATATCCATATTTACAATCAGAATATCGGTTCATCTATTGCAAAGGTTCTCTCTTTTATCCCTTTGGGTTTGATGGGAAACAGACTAAATAGCCTTAAGTGTAACACGTAGTTTGTATGTATGTATATATATATATTATATATTATATATATATATATATATATCATATATATCTATATATATATATACACACACATACACACACACACACCACACACATATATATATATATATATATATATATATATATATATATATCATATATATGTCAGTAATTGGGCGGCTACTTGGAAATCTTAGCTTGATGATGAATAATAGTGCCAAGACTAGGAAGAACATTCTTTAATATCACGAGCTTTCGAGGTTTAAAACCTCATCTTCAGGCTGAAAAAATGACAAGCATGAGAAATCACTAAAAATTACATTAAAATGAGTTGTCTGATTAAAAGCTTCAGTAAAAACATAAAATAAAACGAACATCACATACAAACTAAAAATTAAAAATTACGAAAAAAAACTAATACAAAGCGCAAATCATACAAAAACAGAAATAAAAATAAAAATAATATGAAAGGTAAACAAACTACACTCAAAAATAAAATGGCTAACGACCCACTTTGTGTACCTACTATGAAACTATATGATAGCTAGTTGAATACCGGACGAGTTGTTGTTCAATTCCGGTTTCATTTTCTTAATAAACAGCGACTCTGAAATTAAAAGGTCCAGTCTATTTGAGCAAAAAGACAGTACTCTAAAATCTAGGTGAGTGAAAGGATGGTCCTGTGCTAAACTGTGATCCCTTATGGCAGAAAATGGTGGTTAAGGAAGAGGAAACCTAGTTCTAACGGAAAGACCTCTGTGTTCCAAAATTCTGTCTCTAAGCCAGCGGGAACTGGATCCCACGTATCGCAGACCACACTGCGAACAGGTAAACAAGTAAACGACACTCGAATTAAGGTCCACAGGAAGAGCAGGCTTCTCCCTCAAAAGTGATCCTACAGTAAAACGGTTAGTAAAAAACAAAAACAAATCTGAAACTAACTTGAGGAAAACTATGCTTAAGTATTTCTTGTAACTTTTTTCGTACCAAGTAGCTACTATGACCAAGGAAAGGCCATTTAATATACTTTACATCTTTACTAGCAGTACTGTACACCGGTCTGGGACAAAATTTCTCATGTAGACAATTTTTCAGAACTTTGTAAAAGACAAATACGGGATAAGAATTTTCGGAAAAATAATTCTGGAGGAAGACCATGTCTTGATGAAATAAATCAAAATCACAACAGACATTGTAAGCTCTATTTATCATAGTACTTACTGAATTAAGTTTAAACAACTTTGGTAAAAAACTAAGATTATTCAATCCCAAGCCAGTAAAAGTACTTTTCCTATAAACGGAAGTCTCAAATTTACCTCTATTTCTGTGTACCTGAACATCTAAAAATGACAACATATTATCCTGTTCTGTCTCACAAGTAAAAGAAATATTAGGATGACGAGAATTAAAATATTCAAAAAATAGATCCACGTGTGAACGTTCCTTAAACACAAGGAAAGCGTCATCCACGTAACTACGATAATACAAGGGTTTAAAAGCAACAGGGCATTCAGACATCCAAAGATTTGGATTTATTTTTTGAATATTTTAATTCTCGTCATCCTAATATTTCTTTTACTTGTGAGACGGAACAGGATAATATGTTGTCATTTTTAGATGTTCAGGTACACCGAAATAGAGGTAAATTTGAGACTTCCGTTTATAGGAAAAGTACTTTTACTGGCTTGGGATTGAATTATCTTAGTTTTTCACCAAAGTTGTTTAAACTTAATTCAATAAGTACTATGATAAATAGAGCTTACAATGTCTGTTGTGATTGTGATTTATTACATCAAGACATGGTCTTCCTCCAGAATTATTTTTCCGAAAATTCTTATCCCGTATTTGTCTTTTACAAAGTTCTGAAAAATTGTCTACATGAGAAATTTTGTCCCAGACCGGTGTACAGTACTGCTAGTAAAGATGTAAAGTATATTAAATGGCCTTTCCTTGGTCATAGTAGCTACTTGGTACGAAAAAAGTTACAAGAAATACTTAAGCATAGTTTTCCTCAAGTTAGTTTCAGATTTGTTTTTACTAACCCTTTTACTGTAGGATCACTTTTGAGGGAGAAGCCTGCTCTTCCTGTGGACCTTAATTCGAGTGTCGTTTACTTGTTTACCTGTTCGCAGTG
The DNA here is from genome assembly GCF_015104395.2 of Macrobrachium nipponense. Taxonomy (NCBI): domain Eukaryota; kingdom Metazoa; phylum Arthropoda; class Malacostraca; order Decapoda; family Palaemonidae; genus Macrobrachium; species Macrobrachium nipponense. Next base: position 71,926,356 of record NC_061107.1, read on the forward strand.
TGGTCTGCGATACGTGGGATCCAGTTCCCGCTGGCTTAGAGACAGAATTTTGGAACACAGAGGTCTTTCCGTTAGAACTAGGTTTCCTCTTTCTAAACCACCATTTTCTGCCATAAGGGATCACAGTTGCACAGGACCATCCTTTCACTCACCTAGATTTTAGAGTACTGTCTTTTTGCTCAAATAGACTGGACCTTTTAATTTCAGAGTCGCTGTTTATTAAGAAAATGAAACCGGAATTGAACAACAACTCGTCCGGTATTCAACTAGCTATCATATAGTTTCATAGTAGGTACACAAAGTGGGTCGTTAGCCATTTTATTTTTGAGTGTAGTTTGTTTACCTTTCATATTATTTTTATTTTTATTTCTGTTTTTGTATGATTTGCGCTTTGTATTAGTCTTTTTTCGTAATTTTTAATTTTTAGTTTGTATGTGATGTTCGTTTTATTTTATGTTTTTACTGAAGCTTTTAATCAGACAACTCATTTTAATGTATTTTTAGTGATTTCTCATGCTTGTCATTTTTTCAGCCTGAAGATGAGGTTTTAAAACCTCGAAAGCTCGTGATATTAAAGAATGTTCTTCCTAGTCTTGGCACTATTATTCATTAATCAAGCTATATATGTATAATATATATATATATATATATATATATATATATATATATATATATACATACATACAAACTACGTGTTACACTTAAGGCTATTTAGTCTGTTTCCCATCAAACCCAAAGGATAAAACAGAGAACCTTTGCAATAGATGAACCGATATTCTGATTGTAAATATGGATATATATCGGCAAATATTCACAGGCAAATGCAGCGCGTGTAGATCAATATATATATATAATATAAATTATAAGAAATATATATACTTATATAATGCGTATCATATATATATAATAATATGTATATATGCATTAAAACTACAAATATCCTTTAATATCCAATTCGCTCCACCTCGGAATTAATATATTCTCATGTATGTTAACCGAAGTCCTGATTTCTCCTCAATCCGCTGGGCGCTGGTTCGAACCCAAGAGAGAACGAAATGATATCCACTTTAAAAGTTCCCCTTCGGTAAACATATGTGAAAATATATTATTTCCGAGGTAGAGCGAATTGGATTTTGAAGGACATTTGTAACTTAATGCATATATATATATATATATATATTATATATATATAATATATATATATATATATATATATATATATACATATGTAATGTGTATGTAAATGTATATATGTATGTGTGTGTGTTTTTAGGGACTGTCGTATATATATATATATATATATATAATATATATATATATATATATATATATACACGACAGCCCTAAACACACACACATACATATATACATATACATACACATTAACATATATATATATATATATATATATATATATATAATATCATATATATATATTATATCTATATATATATAGTAATTATGTGTATGTATATGTATATGTGTATGTGTGTGTTTAGGGCTGTCGTGTATATATATATATATATATATATATTATAATAATGTGTATGTAAATGTATATATGTATGTGTGTGTGTTTAGGACTGTCGTGTATATATATATATATATATATATATATATATATATATATATATGTATGTATGTATATGTATATATATACATACATACATATATATATATATATATATATATATATATATATATATTATAATAACCCTCCTATCATTATATAGCAATTCTAATTGCACACCTATTATTGTGTATGATGTTAGCGCCATCTATTGATTGCTGATCGTAGCGGACAGCATGGATGAAATTACCTCTTGTTTTTTTACGTTTGTTTTCCTTGGAATTGTTTACTTCCAAGTCTGTAAAGTTAATACTTGGAGTTAGTTATCCGGTGGCTTTCGATTCACTTGTTCTTAGTAGCTATTAAGTGGTTATTTGTTATTATTTTGTTATTATATATCTAGACGTGATTTAAAATAAGTAAAATTTTTGTTTGATTTTAACTTCAGTTTAATCATTCACCTAACATGAAGTGTTGCCTAGTTTAATAATTCACTGAACATATCTACTATACCTACATGAAGTGTTGCCCTCATTACTGAGAATTGATGAATAGTTCAAGTGGAAAGCTGAAGTTGTGACAATATATATATATATATATATATATATATATATATATTTAGTGCACAAATATCTTGGTACTGTGTCCACACGTTCACAGTTACTAAATGTCATTTCGTTTGACATAGCTCAATATCGAAATTTACAGTCTACTAATATCCGGTTCTCTCTACCTGTCACAGTGACGAAGTTCCTTCGTATCGGCCTGGCTGACAAGAACGACCACGCCCCCTTTTTCGAGCAGTCTCTGTACGAGGTCGAACTCGACGAAGATGAAGCCGTCAACCAGGCACTCCTCACCCTCACAGCCAAGGACCTTGATGAAGGTAACGACTTGCTCTCTCTCTCTCTCTCTCTCTCTCTCTCTCTCTCTCTCTCTCTCACTTGCTAAGCGGTTTTACATGTCAGTCGCCTATCTCTCCCATGTGCAAGATTGCATCACTAAACGACAAATTGATAACTTTCTCAACGACAAAAAATGATTAAGATACAAATATAAACATGAAGTTCCTTAGTATGACATCGAGGAGGCAATATTAAACAGACAGCTCTCTTTCTTCTTCCAAACTTACCTCAGAAATATCATGCTTGCTTCTCAAGCTTTGCCAATTCCGGAACAGAACTTATCTGAACTCACCATCTTCCTTTATGTTTGGCCTCAAATACTTCCTTGTGTATCAGCTGCCGTTTTTTTTTTTTTTTTTTTTTTTTTTTTTTTTTTTTTTTTTTTTTTTTTTTTTTTTTTTTTTTTTTTTTTTTTTTTTGATTAAACTTGGCATTCATACTCCCTCTCTCTCTTCCTGGAATCCTTTTTTTAATACTTTTTTTTTTAATAATTATTACCCTGGGTTT
>NC_061107.1:71931837-71944337 GCF_015104395.2 Macrobrachium nipponense
AATTTGTGCATATCCAGTAGTTTAACATGAGAGAGAGAGAGAGAGAGAGAGAAGAGAGAGAGAGAGAGAAGAAATTTTTTTGTTTACAACTAAGATTTTCGTATGTCCAGAGTTTAAGCAGAGAGGAGAGAGAGAGAGAGAGAGAGAGAGAGAGAGGGGATTTTTTTTTTACAACTAAAACTTTCGTATGTCCAGAGTTTAACAAGAAATAGTGTTCATGAGAGAGAGAGAGAGAGAGAGAAAGGAATTTTTTGTTTATAGCTAAAATTTTCGTATGTCCAGAGTTTAACAAGAGATAATGTGTTCATGTAAGAGAGAGAGAGAGTTTTCTCTTTACAGCTAAAATTTTCGTATGCCCAGTATTTTAACAAGAGAGAGATAGAGTGTTCATGAGAGAGAGAGAGAAAGAGATTTGGGGGCCGTAGAGGAATCGTGTTTAAGATAGTTTCTTCTCCTCAAAAGATTATTTTTGACTGACCTAATTCTCATTTATTTTGTCCATCTCACAATAATAATCACGTTTTACGAAGGTATTCTAAGCTCCACAGTGGACGAGTGGGTTGCATGCTCGCCTAATCAATCTGGTAGCCCGAGTTCGCTCCCCGCTACTGTCAATGCGGAACCAGAGGAATTTATTTCCGGTTCGGATCCCACAATAAGCTGTAGTCCCGTTGCTAAGTAGGTAGCAACGTGAATAAAAATGGAATACGTCGGCCAGCCCTATAGGAGAGCTAGTAATCAGCTCAGTGATCTGGTTAAACTAAGTTTATAATGTAATGTATACAGAGGTATTCTATAAAGATCACGTACATCAAAGCGGTCGGTGTTAAACACGACAGAACAAATTATTAGCTGCATTTAATGCAAAATCATTAATAGTGTTATTATCCTTATATACCCAAGCGATTAAAGAAAGCTTTGGCATGATCTGGACGTGAGGAAATAGCGACTGCGGAATGTTTCCACCTCCCGTGTCACGGCGCCATTGAGCCAGTTCATGATAAGTGGCCACTTCACCAAACCATCCTCGCGTGATTCAGATTACGAACAGAATCGACGGCATTCCCAGATGAAGACTGGTGTAGCGTAGCCCGTATTGAAAAATTAGGGTGTTCGGTTCCTATTAACCTTGTGTGCGAGCTCCTGACGTGAGGACCAATAGTCATCATCATACCCTGGACTCTTCAATCTGCCATCAAATTAATTGGATGAAGTATCGTACAGGCGGTTAATCATTCGCGCCTGCAATCCGCTTAAATGAACGACCGCAAACAGCGTTGAAGTGGCGTGTCGTAAAGGAAATTAGGTGAAGATTTACGAAATTTCATTGCAGTGCGGGAACCCTGGATTTCATACGTCACAGGCGTCGTTTTCCTTTTTATTCCGAATTCTTTCTCTTTTTCCGAGAGGAGGAGGAGGAGATCGACCTCGCGTTCCTCCCGGTAATTGGATGAATTTACAGCCTCTCTTGGCCATCAACTACAAAGCATGGTTGCTTAAGTCGTGATTATTTTTGGACAATTCGTGGCAGCTTCGTGTTTTGAATCGATAACAGGATCGATAACTGGTGTGTTTTGTTCTTGTTTTAAGAGGGAGGATTTGATCTCTGGGTTTATGATCCCTCTAGGTGCCTATGACTCCCTTAGATGCCTATGACCCCCTTGGGTGCCTATGACCCCTTTGGATGCCTATGACCCCCTTGGATGCCTATGACCCCCTGGGTGCCTATGACCCCCTTGGATGCCTATGATCCCCTGGGGTGCCTATGACCCCCTTGGATGCCTATGACCACCCCTTTGGATGCCTTCAGACCCCCTTGGGTGCTATGACCCCCTTGGATGCCTATGACCCCCTTGGGTGCCTATGACCCCTTTGGATGCCTATGACCCCCTTGGATGCCTATGACCCCCTGGGTGCCTATGACCCCCTTGGATGCCTATGACCCCTTGGATGCCTATGGACCCCCTTGGGTGGCCCCTATGACTTTGGATGACCTATGACCCCCTTGGATGCTATGATCCCTGGGGTGCCTAATGGACCCCCTTGGATTGCCTATGGACCCCCTTGGATTGCCATATGACCCCCGGATTTGGCCTATGACCCCCTTGGGTGCCTATGACCCCCTTGGATGCCTATGACCCCCTGGATGCCTATGACCCCCTTGGATGATATGACCCCTTGGGAGCCCCCTATTGGACCCCCTTGGGTGCCGATGACCCCCTTGGATTGCCTATGACCCCCTGGGGTGCCTATGACCCCCTTGGATGCCTATGACCCCCTTGGGTGCCTATGACCCCCCTGGATGCCTATGACCCCCTTGGGGCCTATGACCCCCTTGGATGCCTATGACCCCCTTGGGTGCCTATGACCCCCTTGGATGCCTATGACCCCCTGGGATGCCTATGACCCCCTGGAGTATGCCTAATGACCCCCTGGATGCCTTATGGAACCCCTTTGGTGCCTATGACCCCCGGATGCCTTATGATCCCCTTGGGGTTGCCTATGACCCCTTGGATGCCTAATGACCCACCCCCTGGAGCCTAAAATGGACCCCCTTGGGTGCCTATGACCCCCTTGGATTGCCTATGGACCCCCTTGGATGGCCTATGACCCCTTGGATGCCCCCATGATCCCCTTGGGGGCCTATGCCCCCCTTGGATGCCTATTGACCCCCTTGGATGGCCTATGGAACCCCACCTGGATGCCTAGGAACCCCCTTGGATGCCTATGACCCCCTTGGATGCCTATGACCCCCTTGGATGCCTATGACCCCCTGGGGTGCCTCCCCCTAGAACCCCCTTGGATGCTATGACCCCACTTGGATGCTATGACTTGGATGCCTATGACCCCCCTTTGGATGCCTATGGACCCCCTTTGGCCCCCTGCCTATGACCCCTTGTTGGATGCCTATGACCCCCTTGGATGCCTATGACCCCCTTGGATGCCTATGACCCCCTTGGATGCCTATGATCCCCCTTGGATGCCTATGACCCCCTTGGATGCCTATGGCCCCCTGGATGCCTATGACCCCCTTGGGTGCCTATGACCCCCTTGGATGCCTATGACCCCCTTGGATGCCTATGACCCCCTTGGGTGCCTATGATCCCCTTGGACTCCTGAACCTTGGATGCCTATGACCCCCTTGGATGGCCTATGACCTTGGGATGATATGACCCCCTGATGCATATGACCCCCTTGGATGCCTATGACCCCCGGAATGCCTATGACCCCCTTGGATGCCTATGGCCCCCTGGATGCCTATGACCCACCTTGGGTTGCCTAGACCTTGGATGTATGACCCCCACCTGGATGCCTATGACCCCCTTGGGTGCCTATGACCCCCTTGGATGCCTATGACCCCCTTGGATGCCTATTGGACCCCCTGGATGACCTATGACCCCCCCCCCCCTTTTTGGGTGCCTAGACCCCCTTGGATGGCCTATGACGGATGCCTATGAGCCCCTCTGGATGCCTATGACCCCCTTGGATGCCAAGAACGGCTTCGTTTTCGACGATGTCAACTTATTTTAACTTTCTTCGAAGGGGTTAGATTATTATCCTTGGGTGTACCAGATTACGAGTTCTTCCAGTTGCTAAACTTGAGTACCTGGGCTGGTTTCATGAATAGTATATAAAAGCAAATGCTCATTCTTAAGTGTTGCAAGGGGGTCATAGGCATCCAGGGGGTCATAGGCACCCAAGGGGGTCATAGGCATCCAAGGGGGTCATAGGCATCCAGGCGGTCATAGGCACCCAAGGGGGTCACTTGCTGGAGTTCTAAACATACACAGGTTTTCAAGTGCTTTTGTGTTGGTTTTCAGGTTCTTGACGATCGTCTTTTGCTTAGTGATGCCATTTTTTTTTTCGTAACTAAATCAAGTTTATCCAAGTATGAAATTTTGCTTTATGAAACTCTGAGTGTTCATCACTCTATATATAAATTTTTTATTGTTTTTATATTTACCAACCCATTGATTTTATTTCCTTTGGTAATGAGTTAAATACAAAGTTCCAAACTGTTCTTTGTTCGCTGCTTTCTATAGCCGGTTTTGGTGCTGCAAGTTCAGTATCTCAGTCTTTGTGTTTCCATTAAAGTCCATTGATTTAGCCATGAAGGACAGTTGGATTCTTAGAGTTCACAACCGCCGCTTGTATGAAAACACTATAAGGATCCATGTAATGCTCTATTTGTTACTTCTCTCTGTACAGAGAAACTCAACTTATCTGAGCATTGAATGTGGATTTCAGTCTTCTGAATGTCGAACCTTCAAATCGTCTATATCAGATTCAATTCTTTTAATTGTATCAGTCCCTCCTGAATCATAGGTGCCAATACGGTAAGACCCTTCTCGTAGGGTGATAGTGCCGTCAGTGCACCTCATGCGACGCATTGTAGTCATTACTCAAGGTTTCTTGCAGCGTGCCTTCGGCACGTAGCTGCAACCCCCTTTCGTTCCTTTTTACTGTACCCCCTTTCATATTCTCTTTTATCTTTACTTTCCATCCGATCCTGACAGTTGATTCGTGGTGCAACTGAGAGGTTTTCCTCCTGTTACACCTTTTAAACCTTTTACTGTCAGTTTCCGTTTCAGCGATGAATGACCTCATAGGTCCCAGTCCTTGGCCTTTGGCCAGAATTCTATATTCAATTCAATTCAGTACAGTAAGACGATAAAGTATCGAATCCTCCTTGTGTGTCAAGATTGCTAATACATTTCAATAAAAGTCACTTGTTAGTTTAAAAACTGGATATGTATTTTGATATTTAAAACAAAATTGAAGTTGTTTGTAGTATTTTTTTTTAATTTATTACCTTCAAGTTAGAAAGTAACACAGCTTATTAATTTAAAATATGTTTTGTTACGCATTGCATTGAAAAAAAAAAAAAAAAAGCACAGACCGGTTAAAAAAAAAAAAAAAAAAAAAAAAAAAAAAAAGTTCTCACTGTAAATAGTCAGTTACAGACTTCTGTACTGAAAAGGAAGTGATGCATTTCCTTGGAGGTTGGGGGTTGGGGGTGCGGAGGTGGAGGTGGGGGGGGGGGGGGGGGGCGTCTTCCAGTAGTCAGGCAGCCAGACTGTTGAACATGCGGTCGGGAGAGTCTTTTTGTGTTGCAAGTTTCCGTTGCAGTTTTGCGATAAGTTAGAATGATTCTCGGTCTGATGTGACTTGTAGTTGTTGTTGTTGTTGTTGTTCTTCTTCTTCTTCTTCTTCTTAACTAGGATAACAGTTGGACGCTGTTTAACATTAAAATAATCTTTCTTTTTTTTACGACAGGTATTTCTTATTAATAAAACACACCGAGACACGTTTAGTTCGTTATATACCTGGTTTCGTAATAAAGAATTCGTTACGTACCTACAATTATAAGTAGGGATGTGCCCAAGTATCGGCATCGGTGGTATCGGCTAGTTTTTGTGGTATCGGTATCGGTGAATTTCTGGCAGATACCAGCCGATACTTTTGTCAGTAGTATACGAATTTAATATCCTTTCAGGCTTCCTAAAATGTATATATATTAACAAAGCCCTCCAAACAGGAACCTTTCATAATCTATAAAAATGAGTCTGTTAACTGTTTCTAGCCCAATATATATAATATATTAAATATATATTATATATTATATAATATATAAATTATTATATAGAATATATATATATTTAAAATTATAATATTAATTACAACTCAGAATAAAAGTATATATTAATGATTTCAAATTCATCGTCACCCCATTAACTCGAGTAAGCACTAAGTACCTAAATTATCAAAAGTCTTCTGATGGTAGCCATAATTTAAGCCTAATTGTATCCAGGCAATAAAGGAATTAAATACTAAATAGTTATAATTGATATTCTTTTTCAGTTAGATTTATATGACCTTTCAATTTTTTAACCTTTTAATATACAATAACCAGAGAACAAGAATGATTTTAGTAACAATATATATTCTCTTAAATAACAGTAATATGAGAGGTAACAGGTATCGTTATCATTATCGGTATCGGTATCGGCTTTAAAAGCTGGTATCGGTATCGGTAAAGAATTTGGTATCGATACATCCCTAATTTTAAGTTCATTTATGTGGGAACAGATGCTTATTGACGTGTAATCATCCATGACAATTCCTCCTAATGAGTTAAAAGCCACAGTAATGTATATGCAGCTGTAATTTTCCAAATAATTAAAACCCTTTTTGTATTTTATGAAATACTGTCTCATATGCATTATTGTGGCTTTTAAATCATTATTTCCGGTCACATTAAAATGATGCATCATAGATTCCTCCTAATTTGAGTGATTATCACACATAGACAGTTCCAACGTTTTTCGTAAGCCTGGTGTGTTCGTGCCCAGTCCCCCAATACCTTGTACTTAATCACTCTTAAGATGAAAATTACCTAAAAAAAAAATTATTCGTATATTTTCTGATTCTCCTTTCGTTAATTTCTCCTTTCTTCAGTACGACCTTCGACTGGTGGTGTCTGACGGACGGTACGAGAACGACGCCTCGATCATCGTCCACGTTCGAGACATCAACGACAACCCTCCGCTGTTCGACAGACACTTGTACGAGACGCGTATCTCGGAAGAGGACGACCAGGATTTGCCGAAGCGCATCTTGACGGTAAGATGGAAGTTTGGGTGAGTAGGAGATGGTGGTTTGTTTTGGAACGCAAAAGATGCTGTGATCAGCATTTTTGACTATTCTCTCGTGATGTCGTGGAAATTGGATACTCCTTCAGTTTCCCATCGTCATTATCTTCCTTATTACTTCTTGGATGCCGCTACTTATCCTTGGATTTAAACGCACGTGGAGCCGTTGCAAATATTGGCAACAGCACCAAAATGATATGCCATGTTGATAGAAAATCTGACTCCGTTTCTTGTCTTTGCATAAAAAAAAAAAAAAAAAAAAAAAAACTTTTATCAATCGTGAACCTGTGTTAATTGATTTAGAATTCTGCGTAACGGAAAAGATGATATTTGACATCTGAGATGATTTTGACATCTGTAATGGGAGAAGTGGTTTAATCTCTCTGTTGTTGTTATAAATTTGGCAGATATGCGGAGATTAAACACACGTGGGAGGACCCAAACAGGCCCACCAGAGAGGTCCTGGAAATGCTATAGATTTTGGAAAAAAAGTACGTGAGCGTCGAAGTATGTCCTCTTCATTAATATAGCTTTTTGACACAAATTAAATCTCAAGATCTAATTATCTTGGCAGTAGGAAGCGAGTTCATTTCCTCGTCTATATAATCACCTATACATAGATACCAGTATAGGGGGCGCCCTAATGGCTATAACGCGCAGAGCTTTAGGTTTAGCCCCCCGTAGGGGTAGTGCGCACTGTCAGTGAACCTCATGCGGTGCACTGTAGTCATCACTTAAAAGTTCTTGCGGCGTGCTTTCGGCACCTAGCTGCCCCTTTCGTTTCTTTTTCTCTACCTCCTCCCATATTCCCTTTCTTCCATCTGACTTTACACCCTCTCCCTAACAGTTGATTCATAGTGCAACTGCTTTGAGGTTTTCCTCCTGTTACGCCTTTCAAACTATTTACTGTCAATTTCCATCTCGGCTCCTCATGGCTTCATAGGTCCCAGTGCTTGGCCTTTGGCGTAAATTCCATATTCACTTCAATTCAACTCAGGTTAAACCATTAAAAAGTTAACTAGGTATCTCGGATCTCTCTGCTACATAAGCGTTATCGTATAATTGCATTACAAACAGTCTTCCAACATCAAACTGCTAATAATATGACGAATGTTACAATGCGAAATGATTCTTTGTAGTGGAGGTGAGAAGACATAGCTTAACTAAGCCTGGTATTTGAGAAAAGTATCGAATTTGGTGCTGAAATCAATTTTGTGAAAACCATAATTAATAATTAAAACGTCATTTAAATGTGAATTTACGATATTATAAAAATAAATCTTATGTGATGAAATTTAAAAAGATGTAGGTTTTATTTGCCGAAAGAATTTTTCTTTTATCTTCGATACTTTTGGAGATATTAGCATTTCTATAGTGTTAGGGCCAGGGCTGGGTCTGGACGGGCCAGGTTGTGTCCTGTCGAGCCGGGTTGGGTCGGGTCGGGTCGGGTCGTGTTGGCCAGGCTGGGTCGGGTCATGTTGCATTGGGCCTGGCCGGGTCGGGTCGTGTCGGGCCTGGCCCGGTCGGGTTGTGCCGGGACGGGCCATGTTGGGCAGGCCAAGGCCGGGCTGAGTCTTGTCAGGCCAGCCGGCTCATGTCAGGCCGTGTCTGGCCGGGCCGGGCCGGGCCGCTAGAAATGAGACCGTTTCCTGTTATGACTTCGCTCGTAATCAAGTCAGGAGAAACTAATCTCACACCAGCTTTGCTAAGAGCAAGATGATTATTAACAAAGACTTACAATCATCCGTTGAAAAGTGGAGAGCTTACTGTGGCGTAATCTTCAGTACTAGATTATTTTTGACTCAGTGTTTCTCATCACAAAAGTATCACATCGCCTTCGTAATTTCATAACGAAATCTATTATTCTCGAGCTGCTCCGTTGAATAGTCTCTCTCTCTCTCTCTCTCTCTCTCTCTCTCTCTCTCTCTCTCTCTCTCTCTCTCTCAGGAACAGCAGGCAATTTCAAGCCGAGTAAAATTAGCATCACAGTTGATTAAATCTCCTTTTCTTCGGTAAAGAAAAATCGGGAGAATGTAAAACTCAAGTAATTCTAGCAAACAGGAGATGAAATGTAAATACTTTTCGCTTCAAATACATCGAAAGCTATTGTGAATTTATTTCAACATATATACTTTTATGTACACAGACACACACCTATGTATGTGAATGTGTTAGCATGAGTTCAAATACATCTTCCAGCCAGATCTGCTGCCTGACTTCCTTGCTTCTATTTGTAAATGCATGACATTTTATATCTTATACATATATATATATATATATATATTTTTCTTTAATATATTATATAGTTATATATATGTGTATATGTATATAATATAATATTTATTATACATAATGCGTGCAACCCTGACGCCAAGATTGGTTCACCGGTCGATAAATCCACATCGTTAATGGGTGTAATCACACGTCATTTCCGCCAAGCAAAACTGTGAGATGCTATAAAACTATAACATTAATAACTCTCATCTTTCGCCGAGCAATTAAGACAGAAGCGTAATGGCTGCCTAAGTGTGTCTCACGCCCTTTCACCCGGATATAATAGCCTTCCTGTGCCCGGAGGCCCTTGCACCGGGTACTCAAAAGCGGGGGCTTTGAAATGACATTAATCTTCAGGTCTTGTAATTAAGAGTTACGAGGGATCGGCGTGGCACTCTTTTAATCGCCCCTGAAATGAGGGTATCATATTTTGTTAGTTTGGGGGTTAACTTTTGGGCATATGCATCGTAGTAACGACCCACGTTATTAATATATATTTCTATAAAAACCGAAGTGCAGACGATAAAGGTAATTAAGAAGCTATTTCCTTCAAGGCATTGTCACACAAGTAGTCAAAGAATTTGAAGTATACGGTTGTTTTATAATTAACAGAGATGTTTTCAGAAAGGCAGCAGAAGTGGAGACTTGCAGCTGGACCAATCGTATTTCAAAAACATTTCTGTCTGCGATTTCACTCTGCTATACTGACACGAATGGAATGGTGACTCCCAACTAATGTCAAATGTTCTGCGAAAAGATTTGGACATTGCTTAGAACTTTAGCTAGGATGTATAAAACCAAAGTACTTATTATGACAAAAACATCTCTGATAAATCAGCATTTCATCTTTTCCCCGAATGATTTACCTACTGGCTATGGTTCGTCGTATTTGGTGACGTACATCCGTAATGATTTACATTATACAGTTCCAAAAAGTAGAACGTAGCTTTATTTGTCTGCTTTCCTCGGAGGGTCCATTCTTTCGACAAAGTTCTCAATCGACGTTCCATGGTGCATGTATGGCTTGTCAGTGTTTTCAAAGTGTCTTTATGACTGCTTACACACAAGGTAACACTTGTTACTTCCAGTTCATATTCTTGTTATCTTGAAATTCATTTATTAACATTAGACATTTTTACAATTACTGATGCAATTGACCAAAAAAACCAATTTCATGATTCACAAACATTTGGAGACAGAATGTGAGAAGAAACTGTGAAATCTGCAGCATTAACATCAGCCATGTTTACAATAACTGATGCAATTGACCAAAAAACCAATTCCATGATTCACAAACATTTGGAGGCAACTTATGAAAAGAAACTGTGAAATCTACAGTATCAGGACTCATTGCTATATAGTAATAGATTATCTCTGAAGGATATGCCAGGTACATTTTTTCTTTAATATCCTGTGCAGTATCATGACTCATTGCTATAAAATAATAGAATACCTCTGAGGGATCTGCCAGGTACATTTTTTCTATAATATCCTGATGCCTTTATACGACTCGCCAGGGATGACTAGTGACAGATGCTACCTTCCGTTTCAGGTGACTGTTACAGATGGTGATTACGACCGTCCGCAAGACTTGGTGTTCTCCCTGTCAGGCCAAGGAATCGACGTGGAGCATCCGGAGAATTCGCATTTCCAGATCGTCTCTTCGACTGGAGAAATCTTCGCCAGGAAGGTTAGTGTATGATTCCCAAAAAAACAACAGTTCACTCGAAAAGCTTATTTGAGAAATGTTAAGAACAATCAAACAAAAACCAAAATTTCCTTCAGTTTTCTTCTGAAGATGTACAAGGAAGCCCACAAAATTACTGAGTACAACCTATTTACATTAAACGAAAACCAGACAAGAAATAACGGAAGGAAACTAGAACTGAAGAGATACAATACATCCCATTGCGGGAACTTCTTTACATACAAGATCATACAAGATATGTGACACGTGGAATAAGCTGCCTCCAGAAAGAAGTTGTAAGGAGCGGCAGTGTGGAAGAGTTTATAAGAAAGCTAGACAAAATCATTAGGACACTGTGAATGCACAGTAAAACCTGCTCCTACAGATAAGGGAGCACACGATGTCTCCTCTTAGTATGGACTAACAAGTCTTTAAGACATCCTAAATCCTTGTAACTCCTACTCAACACTCGAGTCTTTTCAGGCCATAATCTGGTGGGCATTGACCCAGTCTCACAGCCTACACATCTCTTAAGAAAGGGCCACAGATAGGGCCTGAAAGTACTCGAGGGATGAGTAAAATAACATGTAAATAGAAGTAAATAAGTTGTACTCAGTAATTATGTGGGTTTCTTTTTACGTCTTCAAAGTGTACTATTACGCTCTGGGAAAGAATTACATTTGAAAAGATGATAATGCAACATTTCATAACTGAAGTTTCTTGAGCGTTCTTCAGATTTGCTTACCTAGAGGGTGCTTTGATAGTGTTCCAAAATGTATGTTTTTTCAGGACACACACACACACACACACACGCACACACAATATTTAAAATGACTCTGTAGATGTCGTGATTTGGGTAAGTAGCTCAATTGAAACCGGAAATAGCGGTGTCATTTGATCTGCAGGCTCTCCAATTCATGAAAAAAAAACTTGTATTTTACAACTTTTTTTTATATTTAAAAAGTTTAAGGGTAGGCTCCACTTTAGGGGTGCCGATCGTAAAAAATATTTGCCAAAAATACACTAATCAAGACAGGCTAATGAAATTTTCAGGCATTATTAGCACTATAATAATGCATATTCCCTTGTGAGTTTTTTTATCATCCTACAGGGAAAATTAATGATTTTATGAAAAAAAATGTGAAAAAACGGATATTTCCGGCCCCTCGTACTGAAGGTTGTTTGGTGATTGGTGAGAAACTACAGTCTTGAATAGAAATTCGGTCTGACAGAATGTTGGTATATCCACCTGGAACATGCACAAAAAAAATTATCAAAATAGAAACAGTAAATAAGCACGTAATAACAAAAAAAAGAGCAACAACTTCGTAAGTTCAGCGAAAGCCAGCCGAAAAATCAGACTATAGCTAGGAAGAAATATTCAGGAAAAATTCAAATCTCGATTTAGGGACAAAACCTTTTGAGAGTTTGTAGTTATTATGTCACTTGATAGCCTAAAACATCTAAAAATTATATTATTTAGGACAATCAAATAAAACCCACCTCAAAAAAAAAAAAAAAAAAAAAAAAAAAAAAAAAAAAAAAAAAAAAAAAGGTGGGGGTGGTTTTTTCTTTGATTGTCCTAAATAATATAATTTTTAGATGTTTTAGGCTATCAAGTTGGACATAATAACTACAAACTCTCAAAAGGTTTTGTCCCTAATCGAGATTTGATTTTTCCTGAATATTCTTCCTAGCTATAGTCTGATATTTCGGCGGGGCTTTCGCTGAACTTACAAAGTTGTTGCTCTTTTTTTTGTTATTACGTGCTTATTTACTGTTCTATTTTGATAATTTTTTTTGTGCATGTTCCAGGTGGATATACCAACATTCTGTCAGACCGAATTTCTATTCAAGACTGTAGTTTCTCACCAATCACCAAATAA
>NC_061107.1:71949337-71979337 GCF_015104395.2 Macrobrachium nipponense
TTACTCATATACCTTGCACACACATTTTTCACACTTTCCGGTTATTGAAGTTCCTTCCATTCTAATACTTTTCCAAACCCAGGAGAGCAAAACAGCGCAGAAGACTGGGGGTCTACATTGACATGCAAAATTGGTGCTTGGAAATTGTGGAAGGATTGAATGTTCCTTATTTTGACAAGTTGTAGAACTAGAGCTTTTTGAAATATTTCTTGGAGAATCAGTGAATTCTGCTTCAACAGCTGATTGTGGTGAGCAATCAAATAACTGTGCTTCGAGTCTAAAGCATCATAAAAATATCTTTTATATCTGACGTAGGTTTTCTTTCATATACATATTATATATATATATATATATATATATATATTATATATATATATATACTACATACATGTGTGTGTGTGGAAGGCGAAATTAACAAGCAACTTCTCTTTATTCCTGTGGACTACATTGACATATCTCATATTCGTGTTGTGAAGATTATATTTGTATGTATTTATATATTTTATTTATGTGTGTGTATGTATATACATACATATATATATATATATATATATATATATATATGTGTGTGTGTGTGTGTGTGTGTGTGTGTGTGTGTGTATATATATATATATATATATATATATATATATATATATATATATATATATTGTCCCATGGTTCAATATCTATCTTGCTGTGTTCATTTTGATACATTTGCAGCCTCAAGTAGTCTCTCTCTCTCTCTCTCTCTCTCTCTCTCTCTCTCTCTCTCTCTCTCTCTCTCTCTTCTCTCTCTCTCTCTCTCTCTGATCTAACAGTTTTAATGGCGAAGCACTTTAAAACCAAATTACATTATCTACGTGTAATCTGATATCGGCCGCACATCTTGTCGAAGTATCTTTTTACGTCAAATTATATTTGCGAGTCATTATGTTACTTCGCGGAAATAATAATACTCCAAAAGCATCTATATTATTATCAGTATTCTTTCCCTTTCGGAGAAATGGATACCGGGTTTCAGAAGAATTGTAAATGGTTTCTTTATGAGGTAGTATTGGAATTTTATATAAAAAGCCCATGTGAAACATAAAATATGCAGTGATGAGGTAAAGACGACAGGGAAGAACAGAGGGAGAATTGAAAAATGCCAAAAAGAAAATTGTTTTTTGAGGATTCAGGGAAACTGTGACCTTCGCCAGTCTGATATATAAAAGTGAGAATGTCCCATTCCTTTCTGCTGTAATTTATCATATTTTTCCCTAACTTCTAAAACCTTGTAGCTACTGTGTCCCATTGTTCAGCTGATTACCATGGCCAGCTCAAATTAATCCCCAACGTCTTGTCTTGAGCTGGGCATCAGTACAGTATAACCCGTTGTTATTGATCTTATTATGTTCACGAGATACTGCAAATCTATATTATATATATTTTCATTTTTTCATAACCCTCTATGTGAGTATATATTAATTTTTTAAAAATTTATCATTCATATTGGTATCTTCATATTCTGCTCCTCACTATGTATTTTTATGTGCGTATATTGATTTTTTTAGTTTCCTCATTCTTATTTATACATCATATTATTCCGCTCTTCTCTGTGTTTTTATCATTTTCAAAGGAATATTGTTTCTTAAATTAAAAAAATATATATATATTTCCGAAGATAATACCTACGTATTTATCATCACTCACTCACTCCACAGGAACTTTATTACGGAAACATCACGGAAAACGGCGAATACGGCCAAGAGGTCATCGCCATGAAAGCGGAGGACTACGATGACCCAGACGAGGGCACGAACGCCCAGCTGACCTATTCCCTGGAGAAGAACGTCGTCGACGAGACCATGGCTAAGCCCATCTTCTCGATCGACGCTGAGACCGGGGTTGTGAGGACGGCGGTGTGTTGCTTAGACAGAGAGAAGGCCAAGGATTACCTGATACAGGTGGTGGCTATGGATGGAGGAGGACTCAAAGGTCAGTGGTGAGACAGTGAAGGGCATCTTGGTGATAACAATTAATAAACAGATAGCATACAATGAATCTCCAGCTATGGACCCTAAGTGATGACAGTAGTCAGGTCCAGAAGGCTATATAAATATTAACATTGAAAATAGCAGGCTGAATACGAACATTGGAAATGGCAAAACTCTATATATAATGATAATAATCACGATGGTTCAATTAGTCGGTCATTCTTATGGCCAGTCTTTTGGTTTTTTGGTCATTTATTAAATATTTTCCTCATTAATTCTCACCCTGCTGTTAATTTACATCATTAAGCTCACCAAAATAGCCATATGTCATATTAATGCACCGGTCAGTAGTCAACGGACTATGTTAATAAAGAATGCAGTTAATTTGTAGGTGCACTGTAGGCATTACTTAAGGTTCTTTGCAGCGTGTCATCGGCCCCTAGCTGCAACCCCTTGCGTTCATTTTACTGTGCCTCCTTTCATATTCTCTTTCTTCCATCTTACTTTCCACCCTCTCCTAACAGTTGATTCACAGTGCAACTGCTTTGAGGTTTTCCTCTTATTTACACATTTCAAACTGTTACTGTCAATTTCCGTTTCAGCGCTGAATGACCTCATAGGTCCCAGTGCTTGCCCTCTGTCCTAATTTCTGTATTCAGCTCAATTCATAGAGTCAGTTATTCATTCAAGTCTTTGGAAGGTCTGATTTCTGATAGATCTAGACCAGTGGTTCTCAACCTTTATATGACCACGCCCCCTTTGCATATGTGAGTAAAATTCCATCCAAGACTTGAAAAAAAAAGAGAAAAAGAAGGGGTTTCAAGGGATAGGGAGGGAGGTCAATAATTACAAGACATTGTAAGCCCAATAAGCCTAACTATATTAGTAGACTCTAGGAAAATAACATAATAAGGCAATACTTTTGCATTTTTTCATAAACTTGTGAATATTAGTTCCTCACTCGATAAAGAGAATAACGAATATAATTAGAGAATTTTTGTATTCATTGCTGATCTAGACTTACAGAAGGATTAAACTTCTTTGGCACAATCAATATCTTTCATGCAGTATCAGTTAGTCATTATTCAAACTCAGTGGGTCAGTTCTTTACTGATATAAAAGTATATATGTTCAGGTGTAAATGCTTACTTAGTATATGTTTTAATGCATCACCTTCTTCACATATAGGGACAGGCACCGTGAGCATCGCCATCCTAGACGTCAACGACAGACCTCCGAGGTTCACGAAGGAGGAATGGGTCATCGAGACGGATGAGACCGACGGCTCCAACTTGCCCGATGAACCCATCCTGACAGTGACGGTCCAGGACGAAGACGACACGAACGTCTTCAGCTACAGAGTCATCGACTCTTCGGGCTTCGGCGCTGACAAATTTGCCATGGTCACAAACGACGACGGAACCGGGTCGCTCGTGGTCGTCAAACCTCTAGATTACGAAGATTACAGACAAGTGAACGGGTTCAGGTTTCAGATAGAGGTGAGCGACGAAGGCGAAGGGGGGTTCTCGGACATGTACCACGCAGCGAGGTCTTGGGTCAAAGTGAAATTGAAAGATATCAATGACAACCCTCCTCATTTCATCGAAAAAGTGGCCGAAGCGCGGGTGTTCGAGAACACCCCAGTTGGCAGGAGTCTGGTCAATATCACGGCATTTGATCCTGATATGGGAGGGAAGGGGAAGATCTCTTACAGGATAGACCGGGCTTCGGACAGAAACAGGCACTTCGCTATTGACGATTCGGGTTCGGTGACACTGCAGAGACCCTTAGACAGGGAAACCAGCCCTTACCATTTGATTAAAATCTTGGCTGTTGATGATGGTATCCCTGTCAGGAGTGCCACTGCCATGTTGACAGTTATTGTCATAGACATTAATGATAATGCTCCAAAGATCCTCGAAGATTACCGTCCAGTTTTACCTGAGAACCAACCACCAAGAAAATTTGCTGAAATTTTGGCGACAGATGCAGATGACCCATTGAGGAACAATGGGCCTCCTTTTCACTTCCGGGTCAGTCCTCTCGCTGATGACGATATCAAAGCCTCCTTCAGGGTAGACAGCTTCCCCGACAGAGCAAATGGAGAAGGAACAGCTGTCATATCCTCCTTGAGAAAATTTGATCGGGAGGTACAGAAAGAGTATCACATTCCTATCATCGTGAAAGACTCCGGGTCACCACCAATGATTGGCACTTCGACGTTGACCGTCATCATTGGCGATGACAATGATAATGCCATGGAAAGTGGGATGAAAGAAATCCTTTTCTACAGTTACAAAGGTAGAGCCCATGACACTCAGATTGGACGGGTCTACATTCATGATCCTGATGACTGGGATTTGGATGACAAGAAGTTCACGTGGGCTATGAGCAATCACCCCAACTTTCAGCTCAATGAGGACAGTGGAATGATCACGATGAAATATGCCACGAGTGAAAATTTGTACCGCTTGCAGTTTGAAGTGCACGACAGCAAACATTTCCAGTCGAAAATACAAGCTAAAGTGAATGTGAAAGTCAGGCATGTTTCTGAGAGTGCGGTCAAAAGTTCAGGTTCAGTTCGTGTGGAAAATATTAGCGACGAGGAATTCATTCGGCAGTGGGACTACAGAACTAACAAGCCAGTGAAAAGCATCGCTGATAGATTCAAGGAAAAATTGGCAAACATTTACGACGTTAGTGGTCACAGTATTGATTTGTTCAGTATACAGTTAAGGCAAAGGAGTCCTCCTATTACAGATATTTTCTTTTCAGTTTATAATTCGTGGTACATGAAACCAGATAAACTGAACGGTCTAATCATGATGTACAGAAATGAGATTGAAGACGAACTGGGTTTGCACATCATCATGGTAGGGATAGATGAGTGTTTGTATGAAAATGCCCACTGTTTCGGTTCATGCACCAGTAATCTTGAAGTGCTCAAAACGCATTACTTGATCGACTCCAACAGAACGTCGTATGTAGGCCTTCACACAAAACTAACCCCTGAGTGTATGTGTACTGCTAGGAATTTCTTCCAGAAAGAATCGTGCCGTCCAAACCCTTGCCTTAATAATGGCAAATGTGTTGAAGAAGAAGATAGTATTCGCTGTGTATGCCCTGTGGGATATGATGGTCCAAAGTGTCAAATTCTAACCAGAACATTCCCAGGGAATGGCTTTGCCTGGTTTCCACCTCTGCAGGCTTGTGAGAGATCGCATCTAAGCGTTGAGTTTATGACTACAAGCCTTGAAGGTACCATACTATACAATGGCCCAATTACCTTCCAGAATTTCAATAAACATACGGTTACAGATTTCATTGCATTAGAGATAGTCGATGGAAGACTTAGGTTACTAATCAATTTTGGTTCAGGGACCCTACGCCTCCCAGTGAACAGCTCTGGGGAGCTGAATGACGGTAGATGGCACAAAGCAGATGTCTTTTGGGATAAGGAGGTAATATTTTCAAAAGCTTTCAGAGTTTGTATTGAGCATTTCCTAACATAATGGCTACTTCTCTGTATTCTGAAAACTTTTATCTTCTTTCTTTTCTTGTGTTTAGGTTCACCCCGCCATTTTTTACCCAACAGTAAAAATTACTGGTCAATTCAATAGTATAGTGAGTTCCCAAAGTGACTATCCTGAATGTATTTCTTTGCATCACGGCAATTCATCACTTGAAGCTATTATAGGTCAATTTTGAATTAACCTTATATCTAACTCTTTATTCCAAAATTTATATCTTCATTCCAGTTCCAGTCTTATTACATTTTCACTAAGAATATATAAGAGTCTGACCTTTCTTTCCAGACAGCAATACTAGCCATGGACCAGTGTTCAGAAGCAAACATATACGAGTCCAAGGGAAGCACAGAGAGCAATATTGACTTATCCACTTGCCATGCTCAAGGTACACTCCCACCATTTAATGAGTATCTTAATGTAAATAGTCCACTGCAAGTTGGTGGTTTAGCCCATGAGACATTCTTCGCCACCATGTACAGCGATAATGAGGAGCTGGTGCCGCTGGGAAAACCCTTCCAAGGCTGCATCAGAAATCTAATGATGAACAGTCACTTCTATGATTTTTCACATCCAAGTCTTCAGAAGAACAGTGCAACAGGTTGTCCTCATTTCGAGACGTTATGCAACAGCAACTCGACAGTGATGGGTTGTGGAACCAATGGAATTTGCAGTGGTTCTGCATCTGAGCCCCACTGCTTGTGTAAGCCTGGTTGGACGGGTCCTTCCTGCAATGAGCCGACCATCCCAGCTCATTTTGAGCCTCAGTCTTTTGTGAAATACACTCTGTCCTTCAAACCTAATCCTTTTCATACAAATGTACAGCTGAGGTTTCGAACTTGGGAAACAGATGGTGAACTTTTTCGAATATCGGACAAGCTAAGTAGAAAATATGGAATCCTTAGGATTAAAGAAGGTTATTTGCAGTTTCAGTATAACTTTCAGGAGCTACACCCGGAAGATCAGGAGCTGTACCTTTCTAAAGTAGTTGTAAACAATGGAGAGTGGCATTTAGTAAAAGTTGAACGTTTTGGAATGAATGTTGTTCTCTCATTAGATGGCGGAGAGGGGCGAAGATACAATGAAACCTCCATCTTCTCCAGCAATTTTCTAATGGACATTGATGAAGAAGAAGGAATATACGTTGGTGGTAGAGTCAGCTATTCAAATGCCAACACCTTCACAGTACATGATGATTATAAATTTGGTAAATGTAACCTAGTTTTTCGTGAATCACTTTACTATCCACATCTGCTGTATATTCTATAACTAACAGTCTGATTGAGTTCTTCATGAAGACATTTATATCAGTGATCTCCCCTTCAATTAAATTCTTCTTGATTTGTTAGGCCTAACTTAACAGCCTTTCGACTTCCCTTTTTCCAGCCTGCATAGATGACATCCGCATAGAGGGTAAGACCTTGCCATTACCTCCTGAGAGCACCAGTACCCAATGGGCGCAAGTCTCAGTGTTCCATAACCTTGCTTCACAGTGCAATTCACCCACCCAGTGCCTTAATATAACTTGCATTGCGCCGTTCACTTGCAAGGAGCTGTGGATGAGACATGAATGTGGGTAGGTTGAACTGCTGTCTATTCCTGTTGTAACAATTGCTTTGTTTTGAAAAAGAAATATTGAGAGATTTCGAACGTCTCACAAGCAAATAGACTTGTGTCATAAAAATGGCCATTCTTGTGAAGACCGCTTTGAAAGCTCGCCACCAGAACTTGACATGATATTTCCTCTGGTAACAGCATATCACTTACGAGTACTTATAGAAAGGCATTGCTGTTTGAAATGCATAGTAGTATAGTATATTTGACACCAAAGAAAATATGTTGACCTTCACCTTTAACTTCTTTAGCTGTCCTGAGGGATCCTTGCTGTCAAGAGATCACAGAGTGTGTCTGGATGAAGACGAGTGCTTGTCGAGTCCGTGCAGAAATGGTGGCACCTGCCACAACCAGCAACCGTCCTATACATGTCATTGCCCAGTGGGATTTGTGGGTAACAACTGTGAATTGTTACAGGAGGAGAATAATCTTTTCCAACCAAATATACCGTTGCTGGCTGCTATCATTGTTGGCGTCTTAGTGATATTAGGTACAGCATTTTCTCTTGAAGGGGATATAGCCTATTTGGGTTTACGTGGTTTCCATAGCTTCTGTGTAGATGTTTATTTGTATTTTCGTAAAATAGTGACATTAAGGATCACTAGAATACCTTCAGTTGTTTATGACTTTATTTCTCAAACAGTTAAGTTATATCAGATGAATGTAAAGTCCAAGTTCTGTTTTGTGGCTGCAATAAGCTGCCCTTTGCAGTGCTCATCTTTGCAGATAACTGACTCCTTATATTCTCACCCCCATCAGCCTTGGGAGCCACTTGCCTATTGTGCCTCAGCCGCAGACGCCAACGTATTCTTAAGAACAACACTGACCAAACCAAACATGAAACTAGCGTCCATTACGACGACAAAGGAGGTGGGGAGGGCGAGGTGACCATACTCGACCTGACTGCTTTGAACGTCCCAGCCGTCCCAGTTGTGACGAATGGTGGTAACTTCATCGCTAAGGAAGCGCAAGGTACGTAGGTGTTTGTAGCCAGATAAGGTATGTAGTACGTAGCTGTTTGTAGCCAGGTTCAGGGTCCAAAGGAAAGGTCATTCCGATGGAGTAGCTAGTACTATGTAGTCATTTCCAACGAGTCTGAGGCATTCATTATCGTACCCTGGCAGCCTCTCGGTCATCAGTTTCAAGCCATGCTACCTCCAATGGTCTACAATATAGTTAGTCTAGTAGTAATGTGGTTCGGATCCCACAATAAGCTGTAGGTCCCGTTGCTACGAAACCAATTGGTTCCTAGCCACGTAAAAAAAAATATCTAATCCTTGGGGCCAGCCCTGAGAGAGCTGTTAATCAGCTCAGTGGTCTGGTAAAACTAAGATAAACTCTTTTTTTTTATTTTTTATTAGTCTAGTCAATTCCAACTAGTCTTGAAGGTTTCATAATTATATACAACTCGTTAGAACCATGCAAGGTTATAATTGGATGGGGCAAAAATGCAGGCTACAGTGAAAAAATGTATTTCATTCACTTGCTCTCAAGTTTCATGTAATAAATTCTGTATCGGGAAACTACGTTTGTTAATTTGAACTGCTGGTTTAACAGTGCAGAGAGTTACGTCGCCTAGTGATTATTGCAATGAAATTCTTTTATGAACATTGAAATTATTTCGTTGACCTTGAAAGTGATTGGCTGACAAAAATTTCGTAATATAAGAGAAATCAGGAAAATGATGATGATAAATTGATGGACAATTTCGTGCTTGTTATTACTAAGATAACAAGACCGGTTAAAAGGGAATTTATGTTTCAGTTTTCTTTGTATTACATTCACAATTTTGAATATGAAAAATTGGGTGAACAGTTCATATGTAAAAATGAAAACTGAAACGGATTTCATATAAAATGGATCGTTTTCTCCCATTGATAATAATAATAATAACAATATGTTTATATTGTTAAATATTTTCAGAACGGTCATTCTGAACAATAATTTAGATATTTATCTTCATACACTAAGATTAAATGAAAAATATTGACAATTTGTTATATATATATATATATATATATATATAGATATATATATATATATATATATATATCATATATATCAAACTTATACACAACAATGACAAATATTAAGCTGCAAATGCCATGTAATATCAATATTAAACAGTATTTCTGGCATGTTAATTGTGTATACATACATATATGATATTCATGTACTAAAATATATGGGTCAATGTTTTTTTACCAGATAGGTATGCTTGTAGTTGTAATAACAACAGTGATCTCTTACTTTCTGCATTTATTCTTACATTTTGGATACGCATGTCACCACAAAACCTTGTTTTCTGATTTACTTAACGCCGGTTCAAATCCCGCTGTGGACGTCACAGTATCTATATGTATGGTTCCTCACAGGAACCTTGAAGATATGTAGTGACAAGCGTGTCGAGTAGGTGTGAAGAAAATCGGGAAGTTGTTATTACAGTTGCATGTATATCTGGTTAAAAAATTACCAGTAGATTTTCTGCTATGTATGTAGTATGTATATATCTACGTCTGTACGTACTTACTTACAAATATTACACTAGAAAAACAGACATATATATATATATACACTTAATATATATACATTCATAGACAGGCAGTTCCCTGTTTACAATGAGGGTTCCTTACTTGCGTTGCGTCATAAGCTGAAAATCGTCATAAACAGAAACATCGTCGAAAATCCTTGGAAAACCTTACTTTTAATGCTTTGGGTATATTGAAAACTATGCAGACCCCTTTTTTGCATTTTTCTTCACAAAAAAACCTTCATATATAGGATATTTTGCTTTTTGGAGTCATATTTCTTCCGCCAGATCAGTGTCATAAGCGTTGTAACCCCGGAACCTGTTATAAGCCAGAAAATAGTTTCTAGTGAATATATTTAAAAAGCGTTGCAACCTCGGAACGTCGTAAGACGGAACCGTCATAAATCAGGGACTGCCTGTATATGTATGTATGTATATGTAAATATATGTGCGTTAAACTACAAATGTCCTGTAATATCCAATTCGCCCTACCTCGGAAATAATATATTTTCATACATGTTAACCGAAAGTGAATTTTTTAGTTAATAATAATTTCGTCCTCTTGTGGTTTCGAACCAGCGCACAGAAGAGAGAAATCAGGACTCCGGTGACTCTGTGCGCTGGTTCGCATCCACGAGAGGACGAAATTATTATCAACTAAAAAAATCCCCCTTCTGTTAACATATATGAAAATATATTAATTCCAAGGTATAGCGAATTGGATATTAAAAGACACTGGTAGTTTAATGCTTGTATGAATTACGGTGATGTGATAAAAATTCATGTGTATGTGTATTGTACAATGACAGAAAAATTAATACATTTACATACATACACATACATACATTCATAAATACATATGTATAAGTAAATATATATATATATATATATATATATATATATATATATATATATATATATATATATATATACATATATTGTGTTTGTATGTGTATAGTGTACAATGTCATAAAAAATTAAATGTGAATTATGTAGCGTGTCTTCACCATCCTGAAAGTTGTGTGACACTCCCAATAGTCTTAAGAAAAGAGAGAGAGAGAGAGAGAGAGAGAGAGAGCGAGAGAGAGAGAGAGAGAGTAGAGAGAGGAGAGAGACTTCCGTCCATGGAGGACACCTACTGAAAGAGCTTTCTATCTTCTTTCCGCTCCCCCCCACACCTCCCTGGCCAGACTCCCCGATGAAGAGCGTCATCACAGACGTAGACGTCCTCCTGTGCAGACGGGACGCGGCGGGGTCGGGGGGCAACTCGAAGGAGCCTCCTGACTGGCACGTCATTCCCAACTACGCCGCCGTCGAAGAAGGAGGACGAGGAGGGGGCAGAGGACCTCCCCCCGAAGAATCCGTCTCTTTCCTGGGCTACGGCGGAAGCAGCAGACTAGCGCTGCCGCAGAGCTGATAGGATGAATAGGAGTCTTATTTGTTAAGGATTTAGGATTTACTGTTCAGAGACATTTTGAATTCAGAGACACTTGTGTGTGGCCATCGTTTTTTTTTTTTTTTATCATTAGGAAGGGTTTTGTTATTAATTTTTTATTTATTGATTTATTTATTTATTGTTTTTCACATCAGTTCCAAATTCTTTTTAATTATTTATTTATTTATTTTTTTTTATACAACATTCCCAAATTCACAAAGAGACAGATAAACTTATGTGTAAAGATATCGAATTCATTTACAGTAACTTATGATTTTATGTGTATGTATATTTATATATATATATATATATATATATATATATATATATATATATATATATATATATATATACACGCACACATTTACATTATTTGTGTGTGGCGTGGTTCACTAACAAACACGTTCGAATGACAGACTAATCTCTGAGGTAAAAACTGCAAAGAAGATGACTTATTTCATTTATTTTTTCCATAAACAAGGCTACTTCATAATCCGCCGTGCTCTTTGATGTTTTATCAATAACAGGAAATTCACGGTGGTCTGTGTACAAGCTTATATATATATCCTTTGATCAGTATCACCAACAGAATTTATTATCAACAAATTTTCGTTGACATGGGACCCAAGGAACACGCTACACTAACTCGACTGGATTTTCTTTCCGTGGCTATTTTAATCTTTCAATATTTTGGTGTGTTATTTTTCCAAGGTAGCCACACAGTTAAACGACATAATGCTAACTGTTGTTTCCTCTGTTTCTTGTAAGCTTGATATTCAGCTGTTTGTATGTGCCCGCATATATATATATATAATATATATATATATATATATATATATTATATATATATATATATATATATATATATATTTGTATATATATAAAGCATTCCACTAAAGTAAATATATATGGGTTTAATGTCTTTGCTGAGCAGTCAGCTAGATAGCTTTAGTCAAAGTTATTCCATTTTGTGTATTACAAGTTGTCTGAAACAACACAGATTGTCAACAAATCATATTTTTGTTACGTGTTTCAATAAACGTCATGGGTACAGCAATGATTCGTGTATCCTCAAAACTCAACATTTATAATGCCCTTCGTGCTACCCCCACAGGCCCGTATCCAGTATTTTTTAAGAGGGGGGGTCGGTTTTCCCAAAACTGGACCTCTTCTTCTACAAATGTCATCGCATGTATAGGTAGTATATACAAGATGAAATACATGAAAATGTTATCTTAGTTATATTCAGAAGAAAAATTGGGTACCTATGCGGTCTATGCCCTTCTACCCGATTAGATGTTATTCAAAGTACTGGCTTTGGTTGACAGAATTTTACTTATAATGTCGAAAGTTTGCACTGAAATTCAAGAGTAGTTCTTCAATTTTATTGATTGATTAATTTATTATGCTAACAATATCATGCATATTAGTTTATTTGTTGTTATGTTACATACTTTGAGCTAACAAAAAACGATAATTATTTTTCACTTTGTAAGTACAGTTCAATGATAAGGATAGTCACAGAAAATATGGATGAATTCCGTCTCGACTGCTCTTCTCAGAATTATTATTATCTTCCTTTGTCTTCTCTGAGCTGGTTCCTTTGTCCTCAGTGTTCATCAGATGTTTTGTGGTGTTATGCTAAGGTTTCGTCTTCTTCGACAGCAAAATATTCTATTTACAGGGTGTCCATAAAGTCCCAGTGCCATTATAAGTATTTATTGCTCAGAATGTTACTGGGACTTTATGGACACCTTGTATTTCTCCTAATCAAAATGAAGCCGAATGCCTTATTTTCGTGACTAATTATAAAGGTAATTCTTCGACAGGTTTTATGAGTGAGATTTCTCCAAAATTGATAGATAAAAATTGTCTGTACTGTTTAACGGTGAAGAGCCCAAGTCTCAGTACATATCCCCCAATTTACTCGAGTAATGAAAATAATTCATGACATTGAAGAAGAAATTTACTAGAAATCTACCACTTTTCTTGTAGAATATACAAAGAATTCCAAATGTCGATTTCTTCAAGTAACTAAAGTTTTAAGTTGTATGTGCATTGCTTTAAAGAAAATAATATATTGGCACGTTTCCTAATATTTCCGTGAAAAACATGGAATCGATGTGGTAGATTTCTTTAGATTTTTCCTGAAGTAAAACAGACCTTTGTATAAGTTTATGATTTCTCAAATATTCTCGTCTGGGGAACATTTCGATTCTAAAATGTCATCCTGGTGATGAGAAGGGTATATTCAGATTGGCAAAAATACCAGTTATTTCCCCATCCAGGAATCAAATATTCAGAAATCACAGAAGAAAGTAACGGGATATCTAGGTTAATTTCCTAAGACAGACGCGTTGCGTTAAAGTAAATACTTAACACGAAGACGCAGAAAGGGAGATGTTTTTTTATTAATTACGCTGGCCAGGAAGAGGCAACAAGTCTATACCGCACTGACAAGGAAAAACAGGTCTTCCGCACTGCCGACAAAACTCAAAACAGCTTTTCCGTCACAAATTCCGCCTTTGACACACAAATCCCCTGCAACAAAGACAAATCCTGAAAGGGCGGCTAATCCACTGCTAAATTCTATAGTTTTACAAAAAAAAAGGGAATGAATATTTTACAAGGGATTTTCAAAAGCGGAAAACGATGCCATCAACTGACTACAGTCGTGAGGTTTATAGGAATAAAAAAACGCACACACGCACACAAATGCTAAAGAGCATGTGTTTTCAATCGAGTTGGTTAAGGCAGTCTAATGCTTTATTAATATTGTCATAGTAATAAATTAATTTATTTTTCAGCATCGTTGCAATTAAAGATTCAGACTTCATATCATGTTACATTTGTTTAAATCTGAATCTTTTGACTACGCCCATCGGGTGTATTAACACGAAATTTCATAAAGTAGCTTCATTTATTTATCTATTATTAGCAGTTTGTAGCAGATTTCGATGCCTAGTTTGTCGTCACTTGACTTGGGAATCTAATTCTAGTATGTAGTACTATCTTTCCCGGGCTTTAGATAGTTACATTCAACTTACACTTAACAATAATAATATCCTATTTCGAATATTAACGGTGTAATTCGCATAAAGTGAATTATTAAAACACTTTTCAGTTGCAATGTACTCCCAGATATCCTTTTATTTGCATAAAACTTAGACATAGCGTAACTATTTAAAGCCCGGGACGCAGTGTTACCATGCGCTACCATCACAGCCGGATGGACAGATGGAAAAAAACAGAGTATAGCTTTCCACACGGTCTAGTATACTCCAGAGCCAGTGGTATGTACTAGCTTTCCACACGGTCTAGTATATTCCAGAGCCAATAGTATGTACTAGCTTTCCACACGGTCTAGTATACTCCAGAGCCAGTGGTATGTACTAGCTTTCCACACGGTCTAGTATATTCCAGAGCCAGTAGTATACATACTAGCTTTCCACACGGTCTAGTATATTCCAGAGCCAGTAGTATGTACTAACTTTCCACACGGTCTAGTTATACATTCCAGAGCCAGTTTTCTAACCTGCCTCGGTCCCCCTCCTGGACGGAAAAATGAACCTTCTTGCTAACTCGTGTTTGGGTATAATTACCTATCGGGAAAAGAGTTACATTTTTGGGGGGCCAAAAAACGACAGTTAAAATGCTGCTCGACCCTTCAACTGGTTGTAAATTTCCCTGCATTGTGTCGGGCATGGAAAAAAAAATATTCTCGTTTTGTTTTGTCCTTTTCGTTTGAAAAACCAAAGATATTGGATGAGGAAGAATCGTACATTTCTGAAAAGACTGTGGACGGGCTCTGCTTTATGTTTCACGGAAGTCTAATATATTCATGACAAAACATCACATTCGATCGTCATTAATGTTATGATTATTACGCATTCCTCTACGTACTTTGTCTGAATAATTTCGAAATGTCTCGGTGATTGCGTGGAATTAAGTAGTAGCTACACCGGTTTTCCCTTTTAACATCACAGGCGCAAGCTATCAGAGATACCATTTTAAAAGCTCATTAGATTTATAACTTCTAACTTCGCTACATGCCTGTTGTCGTCCGAATTACTTGATATATATATATATATATATATATATCTATATATATATATATATATATATATATATATATATATATATATAAAACAAGCATGTAAACTACTGACTATGATTGATAATATGAAAAGGACGAAACTGGAAATTGTATACCAGGGCTAGAGATGAAGGACGAAAACTGAAAGTGCGAATGTTGTTTCTTCTTCGTCTTCTTCTTCTTGTGGTAAAACTACTCCATAGTGATGTGGTCACCTAAGAAGGTATAATGACAATCTACGTACAAAATCCATGTAGTTAAACTACTTTAATGCCTCAAAATACGTAGAATGAACATATTTTCGACCACATTTTGTAGTAGTCGCACTTTTCCGGTTTACTACGATGAAAAAACTAAGTTAATGGAGATGTTTAATGGTGACACGAATGGTTGGTGCAAGATCAGGCGCTGGTTCTGATGCGATTAAGTGCTACCATTCTCCCATCTTCATCCATGTGTAGGGCGATGGTAACCTCTGCACCCCGTAGCTTAGGTAAGTTAATCCGGGAGGGGGGTGAGCCCCTCCTCCCCGACAAGGCTAGTGCACGACGTCTTAGATCAGGTTAGGTTAAGGGGGAAAAGGAAACTTGCATCAGAGTTAAATCGAGAAGGGTGGACGACTTTGTCCCCTTCGACGAGGTCAGTTTAACGAAAGTTTTGCCATCCAACATAAACGAAACTGGTTAATACCGAAAATGTAAAAAGGCGTCTCAAATAAAGTCGCAGACGCCTGTAAAATGCCTAATAAACTCGGCCTAGCGAACTGCGCCATGAGTGGTAATCTCTGATAGCGATTTGATGACGCTCTCTGAGGATTTCCCCGAGATATCAAGATTATAATAGGCTCGCTAAGACCAAAATATTGTGGAATAAAAAGTTTATAGCAATAAATGTTTATAGTTGTGCTTATATCAAACACTGGTAAGAAGGGGAGGGGTTGAATATTAAGTGTTAATAGAATTTGCAACATTCTTATGTACTAAGGGCTTTAAATAAGGTTGACAGCAAATACATTTATATATATATATTATATATATAATATATATATAATATATTATTTTTTATATATATATTATATATAATATATATATATTAATTAAGAGAAGGTATCTTCCTCATGATTATATATATATATATATATTATATATATATATATATATATATATATATATATATATATTTATATATACTTCGTGATCAAGTTATATATTATATATGATATATATATATATATATATATATATGGACTGGGGAAAATGTTCTGTTATAACAGAATTCCATCTAAATAAAAATGAGTCCATAAAAACGCAAAAGTATAGAGAGAGAAAAATACTATATTTCAGAGACTGCTGTCTCTCTCTTCAGGTAGATTCATCTACCTGAAGATAGACAGCGGTCTCTGAAAGAAAATAGTATTTTTCTCTCTATATTTTAGCGTTTTTATGGACTCCTTTTATTATTTTATTATTATATATATATATATATATATATATATATATATATATATATATATACGTATATATATTTACATATTTACAGTGTTGAGTAACAGCTAACAGCAATTCCACATAGATATTGATATAACTAACATGTACCTTCTTTACCCTTAACATTAAGTTTAAGATTTATTAGAAAATACTATCACATCTAATTGTTATTAGCTACAGCGAATAAATAATTTATAATATGTTGTTCATGACATGTGTAATTAATTATATATATAAATTATTTAATATATATTATATATTATTATAATATAATGTGTGTGTGTGTGTATTTGTTGCCAAAAATTTATTTTTACTTACTGCTTAATCCTATCTGAAAACCTAACATCCCCAGGGAAATATTTGAGTAAAATCCCCTTTAGGAGTGCGTGGTCTCGAAGGCATGAATTTTAAGGAGCTGATATTAACATTCAATTAAATGAATTTTGGTATTCATATGGCTAGCAGTTTTACTTCATATATATATATATATATATGTGTGTGTGTGTGTGTGTGTGTGTGTAATGCATAATATATATTTATATTGTCAACCTTTTTTATATTCACGGATATTAAGCCAAAACATATTGTTTAATGTCCAGTTGGCTTGAAGTTATTCTTATTAAGGTACAGAGTATTGGATATTAAACTTTGAGGCTTAATAATATTTGTGGAATTTATAATGTATATGTTATATATATATATATATATATATATATATATATATATATATATATACATATATATATATATATGTGTGTGTGTGTGTGTGTGTAGGTGTGTGTGTGTGTGTGTGCACATATTCCATTCCAGTAGAGAGATAGTAGCGAACTATTTAGCCTATATTTGTTAATTGTGTATGAATAGTAAGGATCATTACTAATCAAAGATTGTACTATGTGGGAACTGTTGTACTGTGTATTGCCGAAGATGATGCAGCCTGGAACCTGTACACTATCAACCAACAGTCTGGATATACTGTTATAGGAAAGTAATAATAAATTATTACCAGATACAATAAACAGTGAAGCACACACACATTATGCTAGTTTACCATTACAAATGCTACGTTCTTTTTATAAAAAAAAAATATTTTCAAGAAGAAAACGAGTCTTCGCCTCATAGTAGACTCTTATAAAAATTATATTACCCAAGTTTGTTTCCAAATTATATAAAACTGAACCAAGTCACGTATAATAAATTTTTCAATACATTTGGTTATGGCAGTTGAAAGCTATATTGATATTGTCGTGGGAATAAGTTCGTTTATTTTTTAACATCATTGTGAATGAAGATTCAGATGTCCTATCAAGTAACTTAACTTTTATTTTTTTTTTTTTAACTTCGCCCGTAGTTGAAGATTGTAGTTTATAAAAGGGTCACCATGACAGTATGTATGCATAATGCATTCCCTCGTTTCTTGAGATTACGCAGTATTAACAGCTGATATCGAAGGAAAGGTGTAGTGTCTCAAAGAGGAAAACGTTGGGCGCGAATGGTGACTTAAGTGAGTTAGGTAATGAGAGAGAAAATATACCTAGACCATGGAGAAACTAATGTCAGTATGGAGGAATTTAGTTGACTTATTTCGTGTTTTTATCGAAAGCTTTCCTCTAATGGCAAAGTATATATTTATGATATTTATGTATAGACTAGATAGATACTGATATATATACACAAACACTCACACACACTTGTATATAGTACAACTAGGTATTGCCGGAGTAGAGCAACACCTTGACAACACCTACCAGAGATTTCCCGCCCCCTCCTATCATTGTTATAGTAGAAGAAGAAGAAGCGATAATGAAAGTGTGTCAATGCTTCTTCCTCTCTCTCTCTAACTGAAGCACGAAACTATTGTTTATTATGGGAGTTAGCAAAGAGAGAAATGTTTTATAGGGCGAAATCTCATTGAAATCTGAAGGATGGACTCTCTCACTATAGTAGAGTTCGCTCCTCTTCGGGTATAGATTTTTATCGCGTTCTTAACAATAGGGCGTCTCTCTCTCTCTCTCTCTCTCTCTCTCTCTCTCTCTCTCTCTCTCTCTCTCTATATATATATATATTATATATATATATATATATATAAATGTTTGTGTGTGTAAGAGAGAGAGAGAGAGAGAGAGAGAAAAATAGTAGTTACCAGTATTATGACTAAGTTCATTTTTAATGTTACAGTAGTGACATATTCGTCACACTGAAAGCGTTTGTGTGAGAGAGATAGTATTTAAACAACGGCTGTATGTGGCAAACAGTTGGTGCTCACCAACCGCAAAGCCTTTTATATATATATATAGATATAAATATATCTTATATATATATATATATAGTATATGTATGTATGTATGTATGTATTAGGAGCGGAATGTTATCTATTATGTGCAAACGTATTTTTATTACGTACTCTGTTATTTTTTTTTTCTTGCAAATGTTGTTTAATATCCAATTCGATCTGCTTTGGCGATATTCCGGATATTACACATTTGCAGCTAGAGGTTTTTAGATGTACAAATATACGTCAAAGTTAAACGTGCGCTTATCGTCAAACTTATCTTTATTTTTCTTTGCGTTTATTACCACGAGATTTTCAGCGTATTTAGTCCTTTCAACCTAATCCATATATCTAGCCTTGTTCAAATGGTAAACAGTAAAATTATGGTAAATCGTATCGCTTAAAACTTCTTAAAATGGTTAAAGGTAAGAAAAATGAAGACTTAACCATTATAAGGAAAAAATTAAGTATATAAAAAAAGGTTTCTAAACAGTGAATTTATTGAAATCTTGTAAGACCAAATAGCGCTGCTGTTTATTCAAATAAAAATTAAAATATATCAAAAAGATTTAAATATATAAAAAAAAGTTTCTAAACAGTGAATTTATTGAAATTTTGCAAGACAAAATAGCGAGGCTGTTTATTCAGATAAAAATTAAAGGATATAAAAAATTTATATATAAAAAAAATGTTCATACGGCGAATTTATTGAAATCTTGCAAGAGAATATAGCACGACTGTTTATTCAGATAAAAATTAAAACATGTAAAAATTTAAATGCCTAAAAACAAAGGCCCTAAACAGTGAATATGTTGAAATCTTGCAAGACAAAATAACGCGGGCATTTACTAAGACGTTAAGAGATCAAATTCACTGACTTCGTTATCTTTTCCGAATAATTGCGTAAATAAGCTTTATGTGTCAAATAGCACAATATACATCATAACGCCACAGAAGAAAATAACCTGTTTTTTCTATAGGAAGCTTGAAATAACGAACAGGCGATAAAATCAAATCAACTTTATTCGTGAACTGAAAAGAACTAAGAACATGGATGGCTTTCATTAGTCAGGAAAATACTATCGCAAAAAGTTAATATAAATTATTACCTAGAATATCGTGACTTAATTCCAGAAGTAAAGAATTGACAAGTTATTTATGACGTAATTTTGAAAGTGTTTGATTATTTCATATAAACATTACGTACTTCAAAGTTCAGCCAAGTATGCCAGACTGTGTCACATTAAAACACTGAAAAAATAAATTATATATCACACCTACACAACAAGAATTTCCATTACCATTTGCTTTATATTGCATTTGTCTCTAAGAACAAAACAACTCTGGAACATCTCATAGTCATTGTTTGTTCCAATAATAGCTATCAATTATGTATATAAAAAACACACACAAATTTATCACTGAACCTATTATTCCCCGATATTCCAATAACAGCTATCAATTATATATAAAAAATTATCGCTGAAATCACTCATACTCAACAAAAGGTCCCATTTTTATCAACTGTATATTGAGCAAAACTCCCTATTATTGCCCGAATCATTTTATATCCCAGTAACAGCAATATTGTATAACAAAGGACAGAATAACAAGAAACACAGGCTTGGCACTTTCAGAACCATTTAGGGAGTAAACGCTGTAGGTCCCTGCAGGACACCCGAACTGACACTGCTGGCTCGCAGGACCTCCCCGGCTGCAGTCTGCCTTGGCCAAGGGCTCCCCTATGCTGCCGTGTGACCTTGAAAGAGATTAAATGAGTACAGTCGTAAGGGGGGATAATATTTCTTTGGTGTCTCGGCTCTACTTCTCTAACAACAGATTTATCTGGGGATATCACTTTTTTTTACCATAGTTTTAAAATCGCCTTTATTTTTATTCGTTTAATTTATAAATGCATTAAATATTCACCTCAGATCAAATTCATTGTAGTGCGGAATAATCCTTTTGGATTCCAGTGCTTGGCTTCAAGCCTAAATTTCATATTCCATTCCATTCCATTCATATTCCATTCCACAATTATCGATTATGTCATGATTTCACATCAGAACGCCCTCCCCCACCCCCAAGGGGTACGTTGATTTTTAAGGGGGCTAATTCTAGAATGTTGAAACCAAGTTAATGGCTTTTATTATAATGGTAAGCGAGCATATTATAAAAGGGAATGAATCAGTTTGAAATGCTGGAAGAATTATGCTCTATTCTGCAAAGACTGTAATCGCTCGTGATGGCAAAGATTTTAATGTTATCTTTTTTTCTTTTGTTGCCTTGACTTATAGCCATGTCTCAAAGCTTCAAGTACCACTCCCGGTTGTGAATTGTATCTTAATTTATTTATTTGCCTAACTGTAAATAAAGTTAGTCGTGCTTGACAATAACAGGAATATTTTTTGAGATGAAAGAGGAATTGGCTATCCGACTGCATTGAGACAGGTTCTTGACGTTCTATGTCATTTTCCAGAGGTAATATACAAGGAAGCTCTATTCTAATAACTATTTACAGTCAATTACTCACCCGCAACCACAGAGCAATTCACTTTCACTCAGAAGTTTCAAGATGAGATGCGAAGTGTGGAACGCCGTGCTTCTGCAAATGGTAGAACATTCGTCAATGGAGGTCTGCGGCCACATCATGTGATACAGTGCCACCGGAGATTGATTGATGTTGCTTTCGTCGTAACATCCGATGTGTATCATACTGACTACTGTAGGACTTCCGGTCGGTTTGACCGTGGTCGTCGGAACCATCAACGAAGGCACGCCGTACGTATCCTTGTCGCAGTCTTCGTCGTCGGAGATTCTTCTGTAGATACTGACTGTTTCAGCGCCGCCGCACTTCTGCCGACTCCCGTCAGGACACTTCTTGCAAAAAAGGTCGTCCTCCACGACGCCTGAGTAGTTACCCAGAGCTCCCTCGCCACCGCAACCACAGACGAGCCGTTCGTTCATGGGGATCATTTTGGCCATCACTAAGGGCGCCTCTGGCTGGCGCCCCTGGCAGAAGTCCCCGCACGCGTTGGCTGTCCTGACGGCGAGGTCCTCGAAGTAAATCTCGAATTGCGAGTAGTTCATGAACAGCTCGTTGTAGCAGGCCAAGTAATCCAGGCAGACGGTGGTGCCCACCACCACAGCGAGTCGATGCCCCAAAGAGGCGACTAAGAATACAAACGAGAAGCGCATATTTTATTTT
Organism: Macrobrachium nipponense; assembly: GCF_015104395.2. Taxonomy (NCBI): domain Eukaryota; kingdom Metazoa; phylum Arthropoda; class Malacostraca; order Decapoda; family Palaemonidae; genus Macrobrachium; species Macrobrachium nipponense. The sequence continues at coordinate 71,971,465 of NC_061107.1, forward strand.
TTGGATGGGTAGGGCACACTAGTCTAGCTGTCACTGATATAGATGCGGTGGTAGCTTGTCAGACATTTGTAGTTTATCAGCAATAGCGTTATCAGATAAAGGCATTCTCAGTGTTTGGCTATCACCAAAGAAGGTGTTTTGCATCCACTCTTGATTACAATACCGGAAGTGGTTTTCGTAAAAAATATAAAGAGGGATATACGTGCACGCTTTTTAAGTACGTCATATCCGCGTGTCTGAGCTCACGGGATAGAGCGTTTTCGTAAAAGATTTCCGTTTATTGTTGAAACTGCTCTCTAGATTTTGAACTATTTTTACGAAAAATATCTCGAAAATGTTCTGTCGAAAGGTGCAACTCATTCAAGGTAGACCAAATAATCAATAGATTATATATTATATATATATATATATATATATATATATATATATAATATATGTATATAATATTATTTATATATATATACTATATATATAATATATATTATATATATATAACTATTATATACATACATAATCTACAGGGTGACCATAACAAAGTCCAAACTTTATGGAAGGTATATACACGAATATATATATATTATGTGTATATATGCATATGGACACACACACACACACATATATATATTATATATATATATATATATATATATATATATATATATATATATATATATTGTGACGAAGTGCCAAGTATCTGGTTACCACACTTACCATTCATTAATTGATACCTCACAAAAGCCAGACACCTGAACCCTCATCACTGGTACTAAACGACTGAATACTCTAAAGGCAACAGTGATCCCTTAACAACTTACCAGTATTGCAGAAAATCAGACTAAGTTCATCAAAACAGGTGTGAGGTAATCTTGTAAGTAATTAAATCAACAACTTTAAAAGTCTAAGTATTTCCCTGATTTCAGAAGTCTCAGTACTGGTTCTAAGTCACTTCAAGTAAATTGAAGGAAAGCAGATCAATTACCACTCTACGTTTCTACCTAACATAAATATGATCATAATTAAATGCAAATATACTGGTGTAAGATAAAGAAAACACTTATAAAAATTTTAAATACAAAAATTTATTATTAAACTCAAAATTTATAAGTGAAATTCACAATATCAGGGAAAATTACTGTTACTTGCAAACAAAGTAAAGTTTAATTAATTCTTGAATCAATTAAGTAAAATTAAATGAAAATTAATTAATCACAAAATTAAAGAAAATTAATTCAATCAAAATTCAAAAGTGTTAGGCAATAATTGAAATTTGGAAATTAAGTCACAAGTGCTAAACAACAATAAAACTTGAAAAGAATTCTAAGTAAATGCAAATTAATTCACAAGTGTTAAATTTAATTAAATGTGCAATGATTAAGCAATGAAAATAACTAAGTCAATTGAGTTGTGAATGCGAATGAAAATACAGAAAAATGTGGACAATATCAAAATTTGCAAAAAGCACTAATCACACAGAATATAAAATATAAAGGCACACTTCAATAAGAAAATGAACAAATGCACAAAAATGAAACAAACACAAAGCACAAAAATTTGCAATGTGTAAAAACGTAAATAGTTTCTCTCAAACCACTGTAACCATCAGTTATTTAGTTTTTACCAAACCACTGTTCCTATCAGTTATTAGTTTTTATCTAACCACTGTTCCTATCCGTTATTAGTTGCAGCTAATAGAAATATAACACACTTTACCCTTTTGGTATACCAATTTCTTTCTTTCTTACTGCAGCTCGTTTCACACTTTCACAAAACCAGGCGCCGTTACGAAACAATGTTTGTTCAGATTCCACAAAAAACACTATTTAACACTAAACAAACTCTAAGAAATATCAAATATGAAATTCTCAAGTTACAAGTGACCATTCAATACGAAATTGTTACGTTAATTTAAGATCTAAAGTGCTATGCGATGGAGAGAGAGAGAGAGATCTGAACTCCTCAAGTATCTAAGCCCGAATGAAAAACTTCTCCCTTACAGAAGCTGGACTGGAGATGACAAAACGTTCTGAGACACAATTCTTTCCAGAAGCTTCGAAAGCTTACGCAACTTTACATACAAAATGTGTAATCTGCATGTGGCTTTGACAAAGACTACACGTATGAGACGATTCTGTTCAAAAAGACACATACTCGATTCGATCGACCGAAGCAGAAGCCCCTTATCTTATGTGATGACAGAATCCCAAAACACAAATGAAGGCTCAAGCTCGCTTATCAAACGTGTTGACAGATTTTGAAAAACAACTCTTGCTTTGAACGGACAAAGATATTCTCTCTCTTTCTACATTCTATGTTATATATATATTCTTTTACATTATGTTATGCGAAATCTGAACACACATTTAAAACATCCTATCTCTAAGCTATCTAGGAATCTGAAAAAATGTTGGCAAAATTCTACATAACATTTTATACAGTCTAAGAGGGGATATATGCATTTTGAAAGTAGCAATATATATATAATATATATATATATATATATATATATATATATATATATATATATATATATATATGTGTATATAGGAAAGGTCATCCTCCAGTTCCCATCAATTACCTTGAGATGAGTTCCCCAGGCACATTTTCTTTTGCTCCCCATCTGCGGGCCGCCACAGTCATCTTACTGCCAGTGAGATCATTATTTGCGCACGACAATCAAGTCCCATAAAGGTTTAAATGAATTAACAGAAATTCTAAATCATTCTCATCGTACGTGAATTGTTTTTTTCCACCTCTCCATCCGCCTGTGGTGTTTTTGCATGGTAACACTGTGTCCCAGGCTGTAAATAGTTACGCTTTGTGTAAGTTTTAGATAAATAAAGGAATATCTGTGTGTACATTTGCAACTGAAAATGTTTTAATAATTGACTGTATGCGAATTACACCGTTAAGATTCGAAATAGGATATTATTTAAAGCCCGGGATGCAGTGTTACCATGCGCAAACACCACAGGCGGATGGACAGATGGAAAAAAACAGAGTATAGGAAATGAATATTTGAGTAAAAGAACCGATATACTTATCACAATATTCAAGAGAAATTCATTGATAATAAATTCATCGCAAAGAGAACTATTGTGCTAGTTTTGTCTGACCATCTGTACTTTTTTCCTTCTGCCCTCATATCTTGAAAACTACAGAGGCTAGAGGGCAGCAAATTGTTACGTTGATCATCGACCTTCCAACTATCAAACATACCAAATTGCAGCCCTCTAGCCTCAGTAGTGGACATTCTATTTAAGGTTAAATTTAGCCATATTCGTCCTCCCGGCAACGATATAGGATAGGCCACCACCAGGCCGTGGTTAAAGCTTCATGAGCCGCGGCTCATATTGCGTTATACCGAGACTGAAAAGATAAGATCTATTTTCGGTGTCCTTGATTGTGCGATGTAATGGGTGTTAGAAAACTGAAGTTCTGCGCATTTTTTTACTTTTTTTTTTTTTTTGCGCTACTTCCGGTTATCTTGACGATTACGTGAAATGATGTGCGAAGTGGAGATACTTGAGCATATAATTCTCCGAAGTCCACATCCCCGGAGCCATTCGTGTTTCAGGAAGTCGGAGCTATAATAATAAAGGTCAGGTTGCACAAGGTTCGATCGTGGGTCTTATTTCCCGCTAGGCAACTCTGTCGCCCAAAGACGGCAATAATTCCCTCATTGACAACTCCGCGTCTTCACCAACGGCCAATGTCTTTGATTTTCCTCTCTCTCTCTCTCTCTCTCTCTCTCTCTCTCTCTCTCTTTAATGTAGTAATCCCGTCTACCTCACGAATTCATCACAGTTATTGGAGAAAGGTGAGCTGAAATGTTCGATATCCGCATATTGAAGGCGGGGTAAGAATTATTCAAATTGTGAGATATTCTTAGACTAAGGAGTTGTTGTCGATATGTTTCGTCCACTTCTCACTTTCTCTCGCTCTAATTTAAGGATTCGGGACGTCAACTTCCAACCCGCATTAATATTTGATATATTATGGTTCTTTACAGCCATTTCAACATCTACATAGTGCCTAAACCTTACGCTCTTATATTATTTCTAAAATGACCAGAGCTCTCTAGCGGGGCTGTTTGGGTCCTCCACGTGTGTTTAATCTTTGCATATCTGCCAAGTTGATAACAACAACAGAGATGAAACCATTTCGCCCATTACAGATATCAAATATCATCTTTACCGTTACGCAAAATTCTTAATCAATTACACAGGTTCACGATTGATAAGGTTTTTTATGCAATAACAAGAAGGCCAGTTCACCCTCTGACCGAGGCTGTCTTTACGTAGTAGGCCTATATGCCTATGCTTACCGATATCTCAACTTGGGTAAATAATTAGTATAGCGAACATCTGTATAGAATATTTTTACTTGGACGTCGCTTAAATTGATATATTTCATTTATAACGAAGTTTTAATCATTTACTGTTACATACATCTATATAGTACTACATTCATACTTACTGAGTGAGAGAGTGTGTGTGTGGGTAAATAACTGGGATAACGAACATCTCTTTGGAATATTTTTGCTTAAATGTCGCTTGAATTAATATATTTCATTTATAACGAAGTTTAAAGTCCTTTACTGATACATACATCTATAGTACTACATTCATACTTACTGAGAGAGAGAGAGGGGGGAGGCGAAAGTAGGATAACGAACATCTTTTTAGAATATTTTTACTTGAATGTCGCTTAAATTAATATATTTCATTTATAACGAAGTTTTAACCATTTACTGATACATACATCTATAGTAATACATTCATACTTACACTACTGAGAGAGAGAGAGAGATGCATATGAAAGAATGAATTTTAATTGCAGAAAATAATTCACTGACGCATTTTCAACCCCGTAACCCCTTCTTCCGCTATAAAATGTGACTGAGCGGTTAAGGTCCAAGCAAAGCCACTCTGTCAAGTCGACGATGTACTTCTAGGGATTCCTGACCTTGCCAGATTGATTGAAGTAATGAGGAACGCAAGAATTTGCATGATACATGTGTGTGTGTGTGTGTGTGTGTGTGTGTGGTCAACAAGCTAAAATTATCCAAAAATGTATAGCAACTCTTAACATTTCAAGTCCAGCTTCTTGTAACCAAAATCAAGCAGAATCTTCACTTCCTGCGTTTTTCTACCTTTTATTGTAAGGAGGTCTGTTCGTCCCAGTCTTAGAGCTGCTTTGATCGTCTGTGTATGAATTCCAGATTTTTTTTTTTATAGATCCATGAAGTTTCTTGCTATCCAGACAATAAAGGAAAGTACGTATCTTGCTTTTTGGACCCCTACTGTGTTACGAGCACAGCAGTTTCATGATTTAAAGTACCTATATAGAAATTTTAAATAAAATCTAACGAGTATATTATTTTTTTCTATCACAGTCCTCCAATTCGACGGGAAGGTATTTATAGTGTGGGGTTCCGGGTTGCATCCTGCCTCCTTAGGAGTCCATCAGTTTTCTTACTATGAGCGCTGTTTCCAAGAGCACACTTCTGCATAAGTCCTACTTCAGCCTCTATAGTTTTTCCAGATTCCTTTTCTGAGATCTTTGGATCGTGCCTCCTAGTGTTCCTATGATTATGGGTACAATTTCCACCAGCATATTATTATTATTATTATTATTATTATTATTATTATTATTATTATTATTATTATTATTATTATTATTTATGAAACAACACAACAGATAGCTTATGTTTACCTTCATCTACTTTTTGCCGAGCACGGAAAAAAGTCTTCCTGGTTACTTACGGTGGACGGACTGGTTAAACTTGAACGGAGAGCGGCTCAGGCTCAGCTCTTAATAGTGTTCCTGCTTCTCAGGTGGAGCTTGGAGCTGGGTAGCAGGAGAGAGTAGTGTAGGTGCGAGAAACCCGAATTATCGTATACCCCTCTCTCCCCGTGGGGCCTACTCACGGCTTACCACTTGCGCGGGGGAGAGGGATGGTGTCGTTCTTTCCCTGAAATATCCACTCTGTTCTTGTTGGAGAGGGAGAGAGATGGAGAGTAACAGATTGTGTGAATGTTTTTTGTTATGTTTCAAGAAGAATTTACTTGTAAATTTCTTTTGACGATGTAGATTTGTTAAAACTAAGAACATAATTTCGGCACTGATGACCACAGATTACATCTAATCAGTTAATTGAAGGGTAATTAATACGGACAAAACCCGAATAGAACTCTGACGCTTGGCGACATTTTATAAACTTCGCACGGTCTTGGACGCCTTCATAGCATGTAAAGAATGTCATAATATTGTCATCTCGCATTTTTATCTTCCACTTCTCGAATATTTTTTACTAAGAATAATTTCAAAGTTAGAAGACCAACGGGAATATGGACACGTAGTGCAGCTGAGATTTCGTCTTGCTCACGTACTGTCAATCTTTATGGGACAGTGCCCTCAGTGTACCTCATGGGGTGCACTGTAAGCACAACTAAACGTTCTTTGCAGTCTCACTTCCATGCCTCCCTAGCTGCAACCCCTTTCATTCCTTTTACTGTACCTCCATTCGTATTATCTTTCTTCCTTCTTGCTACCCACCCTCTCCTAACAATTATTTCATAAGGCAACAGCTTTGAGGTCCTCAATCAAACCTGCCTGCTCTCAATTTCCTTTACAGCGCTGAATGACCTCATAGGTGCCAGTGCTTGGCCTAAACTCTATTAATACTCCATTGGTCATTTTGCAATCTACTTGCTCACGTAAACAAGTCACGTTGGAAGTATATGAGAATTCGCGTAAAACTGCGTCCTTCTCAGTCGCCATTGATGACACCTGTAAATTCTCTCTCTCTCTCTATCTCTCTTAGTGAGGGTGACGCACCAAAGAAGAATGAGCGTGAGCTAATGACGAAACACTATTATCAGTACGTGCAAACATGCTCGCGTTTACAAACATTCCAACAAACGCAATTTTGCGAATACGATGAGTTCAAGCGTGTTAGATTTCCTCTTCTGTCTAATCGACCGTACATTTCTCGCTTCCTTCGCTTCTTTGCCGTCTATGTTTTGGCACCTTCGGGAAAATTATTATTATTATTATTATTATTATTATTATTATTATTATTATTATTATTATTATTATTATTATTATTATTATTATTATTATTATTATTATAAGCGTTGTCTAATGAGAAGAGAACCTTCTTTATTTTGGCACTATCAGGAAAATTATTATTATTATTATTATTATTATTATTATTAGCGTTGTCTAAAGAGTATGTAAGTTCCAAAACTGAAGCGACAAATTTCAGAGAATTTCGTTCGAAATTCACTAGCTGGCAACTACAACTCGTAGCTGAAAAATATTTTTTTTTCTACTGTGAAAGCTCTATCAAGCAAAATAAAGCTAACATATGATGCACATATATCAAATCTATGATATTTATAACAACCATAAGAAAAAAATTACGGTAATAGTAATTATTTTTAAAGTAATAGGCAATTACTTCAAACTATAGAAACGAAACAATTTGAAATTCTCGTTCAACACAGGATTACCAACATTACCAATGTATATTTCGAGCAATGTGAAACCATATAATAATAGAATATACCAGGGCAGTTAACCGTCTCTGGAGTTTTTAATGTTATTACAGGTTTAATTTCCGTCAATGTTATATAACACTAGCAACGTAAATATGCAATAATACAGGAGTATGTTATTGAATACACGATAATCACACCTCATCACGACATTGGTCTCTATATCTGTCTTTTAGATTATACGCTGTATACAAAAGCAAAATGTGTAGTAACTAAAGCATGGGCACTACAGCATTGAGTACAAAATCATCAAGTTAAACAGTCTCTTTATTATTTAAGGTCGTTGCTTGGACGACAATTAAATAAACAAA
>NC_061107.1:71984337-72002448 GCF_015104395.2 Macrobrachium nipponense
TTCACACTTCCACAAAACCAGGCGCTGTTACACAACAGTGTTTGTTCAGATTCCACAAAAACCACTAAATAGCACTAAATAAACTCTAAGAAATTTTAAATCTGAAATTTACAAATTACGAGTGACCATTCAATAAGTATGAAATCGTTACATTACTTTAAAATCAAAAGTGCTATGCAATGGAGAGAGAGAGAGAGAGAGAGAGAGAGAGAGAGAAGAGAGAGAGAGAGAGATGTGAACGCCTCGAGTACCTAAGATGTAATGAAATTCTCCCTTACGGAAGCTGGACTGGAGATGACACAAAACGTTTTGGGCAACAATTCTTTCTAGAAGCTTCAAAATCTTACGCAACTTTACATACAAAATGTGTAATCTGCACGTGGTTTTGACAAAGACATACGCGTATGAGACCAGTCTGTTCAGAAAAGACACGTACCGTACTCGACTCGATCGATCGAAGCAGAAGTCCCTTATCGTACGTGATGACAGAATCCCAAAACACAATGAAGACTTGAGGTCTCTAATCAAACGTGTTGACAGATTAGGAAAGCAAACGGAGATCTCGGAGTTCCTGTAATCTCAAGGAGATGAAAAGTTACTGAAACAATTCTAGCTTTGAACAGACAAAGAAAATCTCTCTCTTTCTACATTCTACGTTATATATATTCTTTTACATTATGTTATGCGAAATCTGAACACACATGTAAAACATCCTATCTCTAACCTATCTAGGAATCTGAAAAAACATTGCAAAATCTTATACACAATACTTTATACAGTCAAAGAGGGGAAATATGCATTTTGACAGTAGCAATATATATATTATATAATATATATATATATATCTATATATATTATATATGTATAATATATGTATATATATACATATGTATATATATATAGTACTGTATTATACATATCTCCGTAAAGCCGGAGTAACGTAATTATTTCAACAACTTTGTCATGGTCAGGGTCGTACCTGAAGGCTAAGATTATTATTAATGATAATTCCCATGAACAACAACGCAAGACCTTTCTCATTTGTCATTTTAGCGATGTTATTTTGTTTTTAAAGCGATAGGGAAAGTTTGTTAATATTTACTTTATAAACAGCTGATAGCCTTCAATGACGCAACGCTTTCAATTTTTTTGCGAAAAATATTAGGGAAAAAATTAGTAGTTAATGACCCTTTGTCCAAATTAAAAATAAAAACACGTCACTCCTTTGTTTATTCTTCTATTTTATACTTTTTCTCTTTTTTCCCTTTGCGATGTTAGTTTTTGCGTAATGTTAACAATGGACAATGTTGGTTTCATTACTGCATTACAGCCTGTAATGCTTTGTTCGATTTCTTCTGTCTCTTCCTTCTCCACTCGATTGTTCGCTGGCATGACAGTGGGTTTTGTCGATTTTGTCACGGTGAAGCCGTACTGACAGAGTAGTCACGTATTTCGATTAAGTAGATAAATTGACAAAGGCCACGTATGCCTCATGTACTGATTCCGGGGTTCGTCACGATGCAGGGGTTCGTTATAGTATACTACAAATCATGGTTGCAGGTCTACAATAATATAGGATGTGAGTATATGGTCTTTAATGGATATTGAAAGTTTTCGAACATTGTACGAGGTACAGAAAGCTTTTAATATCCATTTTAAAGACCATATACTCAAATGCTATATTATTGTGGACCTGCAACCATTGTCTTCATTTTCGACACGGAATACTGTGCGCACTACAAATCGTGTTGGTCACCGTACGAATAATCATTGAACGTCAACATTATCCTGAGGATATTTAAGGATATTCCCATATGAAATGGGGCGACATCATCTTTATAATTAATTTATACCTCGCGCGTCTCTTTATTATTATTATCGCCTGAGCCACTGAGGAATGGTGGTCTTCGTCAGCTCTTTGTTCAATGCCATCCGCTTCTCTCGGTAATTTTAAACATGACAAAGCCTCCGGTGGCCTTGAAGCAGCAAGTATCGCTTGAGAATATAGCCAGTGAACTTCTTTAAATCTATATATATATAATATTATATGATAATAGCATATATTATATATACTATATATATAGATATATATATATAGGTTATATAATATATATATATAATATATATATATATATATATGATGATTATATAGACTATACATATATATATATATATATATATATATATATATATAACAGATTACCAAAGGTGAAAAATAAGGGACGAGACGTCTATAGGCTCAGACCAGTTTCGACTTTATTTGACGTCAGTGGGTTGGAAATAAGGTCGTATTTGACATCAATGGCTTGGAAATGAAGTCGAAACCGGCCTGGAACTTCACCCCGTCTCCTATTTTTCACCTGTGGTAATGTTGTGATAAGTGAATCACGTGCCAAAGTGATTATAATCATATATGTGTGTAAGTGTGTGTGTGTACCTTTTTTCTCTTACTCGGTTTCCTGTGGGTGGTTCAGCCTAGTGTTCAGCAGATCTTCAGCTCATCTCCCTAGTTGCGACCCCCAACAGTCGTCCGGCTACTAGGTATGCAATTCACTGCTCAGGCCAAAAGAGACAATGGGATTATTAACCGACAATGCCCAAATCTGGTCCGCCTGGACCAGAAATCGAGCCCAGTGATTTACTCTGTTTAATTTTCCAACTTCTGGACGCTCCTACCTTCAAACGTAAACTGCATTGTACAGTGCATTCCCGATTGAAATAAATGGCATAATACGGGAGTGCTCAGATTATTGGAAATAATTCACTAACGCCATTCTGGTAATGAGGCATTTTGTCCATGCTTTCGAAAAAATTGTCGTGATAAACGTATGCAATAAGTAGATGAAAATTCGATAGAAAGCAGAGTAAGAAGTTTCCTCTGTTTGTTCATTTCTCAGACATGTTTTTCTTTATCCAGTTGAATGATCATTGGTATAAATAGCGCTCACGCTCGGAGCTTGATACGTCAGTGTAGTTTAATCAGACCACGATTGTAGCAACAGCGAGTTTTCAACGCACATTGTCTTTTAAGATCGCCATCAATGACATTGTCATCGTCCTCTTTATTGCCATTACTCCCGGTGCTTTTAATATTATTTATGTTATTTACGTCTATTCTTTCGTAAACGCCTTCCTAATTTCTTTCAGTGTTTTGAGGTATGCTATAAAATTATGTTATTCATTTGCTATTGCATCCACAAACTGCACCTAAACAATGATGAAATAGCATCATGTATCGTTAGATAAGCATTCTAAAACACGGTTCAAGCTGTACGTCACTCGGAGACTGAGCTCTCTCTCTCTCTCTCTCTCTCTCTCAATGCAAAATGAAAACTACAGGGCATCCAGCGTAGACCTATACCTGACCGCACTTGTCAGCCACTGTGATCCTCTCACGACACTATAACGCTTTTTGCAGTGTCAAGGGAGACTTGCATTGGTTTCAGAAGCGCTCGCTTGTAGGTGGCATGACTAGCAGAGATTGTTGAAAAGGAAATTGGCAAAAACGAGGACAGGATGTTGTGGCTGTCGGCCGGAAAGTGACAGTCATCTTATAAACATACTCGCAGACTCGTTGCGAGAAGAAAAATCTTCAAACCAAGGCAACTTGTATGTACGAGTCTCACTTAACAAGTTGCTTTTCAGTGGAGGGGCTGGGTGGGGGGAAGGGGGATTACGTTATGTTCTTACACGCACGAACGAAGCATTGGTGTAGGACTAGTAGCTTTCTACTCTGTGATTTGAGGCTGTAAAAGTGAAAAAGCAGCAGTGAAACCAACCTAATTCTATTTCTCAATTTCTACCGCTGTCGATAGCTTTAAAACGGTAATTGGAAGAAAGTTAGCTTAATGCTCTCTCTCTCTCTCTCTCTCTCTCTCTCTCTCTCTCTCCTCTCTCTCTCTCCTCTGTAAAGAATTTACACTTACATAATCGAATACACATGCGAATACAAACAAAACTATATCTAGGCTGAACGAAAGCAAGTCGCGTACACTTATGTAAGGACAGGTACGGTTATAAGGACCAGTGCGTATTAACATACAGAGGACGTAAACAGATAGTACCCATATCTGACCGTGAATACACACAAAGACATTTTTATCTGTAGCTCCCCCCAGGCGGGTCTAGGTTTATACCTAGACCGTGGTTACACCTTTCAAACCTACTCTCAGTGCCCATACCAGCGCTGAATGACTTAGTGTGTTTCATTGCGTGGTCGTTGGCCTAAGATCTATATTACATATTACTTATTATGTAGCTGAACAAAGGCAAAATAAAAAGGTTAGGCACATAATAAGTATGAGGACAATTACGTACGTCTGTACACGTAGTGTACTCAGCGCGTGGTTACCCACTTCCTCGTTCCCTTTTGTATTTTGCAAGGTATATAGAATAAGGGAGCTACTATATACCTTGGTATTTTGTACTAAGTGATTCGACACTGAACTTCATGCAGCGCTACAGACACATTGTTCTCCATTTTCGTGGGAATTCTGGAACACTTTCGGGGTTGATTCGACCAAATAACAGTTCATTTCGACTGCGAAATTTGAAACTCTCACCGAAATAGTAGGAAGAAGAAGGGTGACTGACAAACAAGGAAGGAAATCTGGAAGGACTGGTTGTTGATCATATAAAAACGTAACGCGATCTACCGTAACTGGTAATTGGAACCGTTCATTTCAAACAGAAGATATCAAACTCTTGGACGAGCAAGAGAAAGCAAGTTACAGAAAAGTGTAACACAGTCTAACAGGAAGCGAAAATGCGCAAAATAATGGGATAGAAAGAAAGGAGTGAGCCCGGCAACTAAAAACAGCAAAGTCACTCATTAGCGTTTCTTTTTCATGACGGTTCCGCAAATTATAATGGGTCGGTTCGTTTTGGACAACGCCCGCTTTCTACGACTATAGACGAGGCATAGCCTAACCCTACCCACGTTAAAAGATCACGCGGAAGCTATAAGCCGTACTCTCTCTCTCTCTCTCTCTCTCTCTCTCTATCTCTCTCTTCTCTCTCTCCTCTCTCTCTCTCTCTCTCTCTCTCTCTCTCTCTCTCTCTCTCTCTCTCCCCGCAAATTTCACCCAGCTGAAAGTGGGTTATATTTATTAAAGAATATAAATAACATGCGTTAGTGTTTTTTATGCACACACACACACACACAGACTGACCTATATTTTATCTGCAGGGTGACGTAACAGGTATTTTAAATAATCATAGGATCGCTCTTAAAATCACAGACCTACTGACAGACAGTAGGGAATTTAAAACTATAAAGTAAAACGACACTTGATTTTTATTATTCACCTCACCAATCTATCCGTCTTAATGTCTCTTATAGATCTTATCCGTATTATTACACGGTAATAACGACATTGTGTGAGATGATAGGATGTTGCAGAATCACTCTTGATGAAGACATGTCACTGATGAATTATGAACGAAAATAGTAGTCTTGAAAAATAAAACACTTTCTCTACAAGACTGGTGTAATAACTGCTCTTCCGTGTCATGATAATAATTATAACTCAAAAAGCATCAGCATCATCAGCTGCAGTAGTATTATTAGGATTAGTAGTAGTAGTAGTAGTAGTAGTAGTAGTACACGTTGAGATATCTATAAAAAAGATTAATTGATAGCTACGAAGAAAGACACCATACCAAATTATCTTTGAACATATTAGCAGACATGATTTTGAAATAGAAGTAGAATTTAAAAGAATAATAATAACAATCATAAGAAACCTTGAATTATACAGTTTTCATCAAGAATAATGGGATGAAGATATTAGGTTCAGTTCCCCCTGGCTATAGCCAGCTGATGTGATAATGTTTTCTATAATGAATTCACTGTTGCCATACGGTAAGGTTTCATGTAAACACAATGTTTCTTCATATGTAGAAGTAGATGTCAATTGATATATCGTCACAACGGAAAATTTTAAATAAATTTGCTTTTAAAGCATCCATATCTTGCAAGTTTGGATCGCGAGCACTGATCCACAAGTTTCCCTTCCAAAGAATTTCCTCTTTAGCGACTGTTGTGTCGGGCTGGTTTCGCAGCAGCGTTGCCAGCGATGAGTTACCTATCGCGAAACCCGCTAAAAACTAGCCAAGAGGTTTTAAAGTTAGGAGTAACTGTTCCAGGATTTTTTTGTTAAACGTTAAATGTGCGTCACTAATGCTCAGTCGCATACCCTGAAAGTACTTAGGTTAAGATTAGAATTTAATTATGAGCGGTTTCAGACTCGTTGAAAGGTTTGTCGTCACCTCTAAAGCACTTTCATGACCATTGTCACCTCTAGGTCAAAGAAGAATTAGGGTCATGGAAGGCAGTGGAAGGTTAAAAAGATGACCAAGAGATCGTGGGCGGGGATGAGGAAGGATTCTGTGTGTGTGTGTATCACGCTATGAACGCAGTGACTATTTCTCTTGTGAGGAAACTACGCTCATTTAAGCAGCTTTCACTTCTTTGAAGATTACATTTTTTAGTTTATATAACTAGTACAACTAATATGGTAAGGAAATTAATGATACGTCTTCCTAGTTTATCAATGGAGTTTTAAGGGAGTTCCCAGTGACAATATAATTTCACGAGGCTTATTCCTGGAATAGTAAACAAGTCATAGACATAAGGAACATTAAAAATAAAAGGAACCAAATGGAAAAAATATTTATACAGTGATTTCGGTTACTAATTTAGGGTATATAGGTCAGGTTTTTTTTCAGCTCACACTTGACTTATTCGGCCAACACACCTAGCTGACATCACACGCATTTGTCCTTGAGTTCGTTCGTAGTAATCACGAATTCAAGCGTGGTTAAGTTGATAATCCGATTTTCCTGTGGATTTTTTTTTTCTTTTTTTTTTTGCCATAAAAACGAATTTCCTCGTGATAAAAGTTTTTTATTTTTATTTATTTATTTATTTATTTTTTTTTTTTTTGGTAGAATCAGAAAATCATTAGATACGTCCTTTAACACATTTCAAAAAATTCATTGCTTTGTGTTGTTTTTCGGCCTCCAGTTGAAGGGGCGTGGCTAATTCAGCGCCGTCTGGAAAGGCTGCCCTTGGTTGTATGCACTTCATCTGTTGACTTTTCTCTCTCAAAACTCTCCTTGTTTCTCCCCCAAACACGCTTGCTCCCACGCGCGCACGATTTATTACATTATATCATATCTTCTTTCTTAAGATTAGATTATATCTTCCTTGATGACTTCGTTAACAGAGTAAGATTTTTGAGATGTTTCCTGAAACCAGTGACTTTGTACTAGATGCTCCAGACTTCACTACGTGCAAGTGCAGCTCGCCATCTGACCTCAATAGACTCATCTGTGTGCGAGCGAGCGCGCTCGTGTGTATGTGTGTGTGTGTGTGTGTGTGTGTGTGTGTCCACGCTTCCTGTTACAGGTATCGTTCAGTGTTTCGCACCCACAGGTTCGTCGGCTAGAGTAGATAGCGAAATATCTGTAACCAGTGAACCATTTTCTTCCACGGTGATGCTGCTCATCTTCGCACTCGTGGCGAAGAGGTAAGCTTTACGCAACGCGAATGAGAATCGTGACCACACCGAATGGCCACATCTATGCAGAACCGTATTACAGCACCTCGGCTGATAATCTGGGGCCGAAATTGCAATTTGCAAACAATCTTCTGTTCTGCATTTACACCTACACCTAGTCCCATTGCTTCGTCTCACAAAGCGCGTGAATCAAGTTATGTAACTTACCGTACCTTGCTACTGTCTTTAATTTACTCATGATTAGTCTCATGTACGTTTACGTTTCGTCAACGAAAGCATAATTCGTTGCACTTGTAAATAATCAAGGTGGTTATTATATAAAGAAAAATTCTATCATGAAACTTGAATCTCTGCTGGTCAGGCAATAATCCTCTGGTCTTCCTACACTTAGAGACGAGCTCCACCCATGGGTTCTTCCCCAGTACCATATCCCCCCTACGGCACCACCCCCGCCAACGCTTTACAGTTATGCGATATTATTCATTGTCACTCCATATATAGAATGGATAGATAGAACGACACTGAGGGCAAGAAAAATGTCTTACGCCTACACGAGTTTAAAGGAAATATACGATTCGTCGTATCACGAACTTAACTTGATTGGATTATGAAGGTTTTGCTGTTTTAATGTTATGTGAGAAATTTTTAATTTTTTTTAGTCTCGTACTAATATTGTCGTTTAGTTTTTTAGTCTCGTACTAATATTGTCGTTTAATTTTTTAGTCTCGTACTACTAATATTGTCGCGTTTAATCATTCATTAAAGCAGTGAAAAAATATATATACTCAGGGTGAGTATCAGTTTCTCTTGCATTACATTAACTGTGGATCATCCGGCGTCGCAACTGTCAGGGTTACTGACGCCTTAAATATCTCTTTTTAGAAATTACTGTTAAAAGTGCTGAGCACACATCTGGTCCTCGTGCAGTGATGAGTCTTCGTTCTTGATTTATGATTATGGCTATGAAGCCTGTGATTACACCCTTTCACTTCTCTCTCTCTCTCTCTCTCTCTCTCTCTCTCTCTCTCTCTCTCTCTCTCTCTCTCTCTCTCTCTTAGACATTATTATGCAGGCAGGAAATGTTGGGTGAATGGTGTGACTTTAAAGTACTAAAAGAAAGAATATAAATACTTTGCCAATGCCTCGCCCATTGTGTTCAAAGTCCAAATTTGCAGGCGTTTTCTCTTTACCTTATCAACATTAAAAATAAATAGGCAAGCCTTTACTTTGCTGATGTATTTGACAAAGGCAAAGTGAGGACTGTAAAGGCCTTGTTCGTTTGAACACACACCGGAGCTCTTCCTATTGGCCTTCGCTCTAGAAGCAGCCTCTGGAGTGTAGTACCACTGTTCACATCTCAGTCATTGTCATATCATTCTGCTTGACTGGAAATGAGGAAAAGTACCATCCCCACCTCTCTCTCTCTCTCTCTCTCTCTCTCTCTCTCTCTCTCTCTCTCTCTCTCTCTCTCTCTCTCATGTACGAGTATATCACTTTTTCGTTTTCTTTTCGAGAGATATTTCACTTGTATGCCAACGCCCAAAGCGAGAGTTATCACTTTCGTCCTTACCAGCTTGAAGGTTTATGTTTGTAGTTGATGTAGCTTAAAACCGATGGAATTTTGTTGTCTCATTTGGGGTTATTAGTGTACACCTTTATATTTCCTTGTGAGAATCGGAAGACACGTAAAGATATATGTGTACGGTACTGCATATACTCGCATGTGCCCCTAGGCATGCAAATATGTTTGCATATGTAGGAAATTCAGTCACAATACATAAGCTACAGTATATAAGGAAAAACGAGACAGCAGTCAAATATTAACTATCAGTTCAGAAAGCTTCATAATCTGTTGTCTCATATATACCTCAGCTGAAGGCTCATCAGTGCTACGCCCTCACCTCCTGACTAGACCTGTGAATTAGTAAACACTATTCACAAACATCTCCATCTCCCGTTCTCTTCGTGTGACCATATGCTCCCGTGTAAGAATAATACAATTATTCATTTCATCTTCCTTTTTTTTTCATCTTAATCACATTCACTATCCGCACATCACTTCCCATAAAGGAGAGTTAGATCGGCACTCTTAAATACCTGTACGAATTGAATATTCAGTCTACCACTTTTAATATATATATATATATATATATATATATATATATATATATATATATATATATATATATATATATATAGACTTTTGCTCTGAATATCGTGCTTTTGCATCAAGCTTCGTCGAGCAGAACGCATTCTAACGAATTTCCAAAATATTAAAAAGAAAATAAGGCAGAGAATTCGCTATCTAAAATCCAAAGTTTTGAATTCGAAAGAAGAAGAAGAGGGAGAGGAAGAAGAAGAAGGAGGAGGAGAATGGGGAGAGAAGAGGAATAAGAAGAACTGGAGAAAGGAAGGATGATGATGGGAGGAAGAGAGGGATGTGGATAAAGAGAAGGGGCGAGGAAAATGTCTCCATGATTTAACGGAAGCGGTACATTTACGGTGCATAACGCCCTTGCGGATGTTGCTGCTTTTTTCTCTCTCTCTCGTCTTTTATTCCTTTCTGCTTAGCAGTGAACTGGGGCGTATGAATTTACAGCTAGAGAATGCTAGTTTTTCTTATTTTTTTTTTTCAAAATGAGTCACCTCAGTTAATTAATGTTGAAAAGATAGCCCCGAGAGCGCTATGAATGTTTTAGGTGTTTAACTTCAGCTTTGTAATGCAGCATTTCGACATTACGATAGACGCAGGAACACTTATATTGCCTCGTTTTGCAATGAATAATTGGCTGATATATCTTTATGATATTTATAGCATGACTCATGCAGAGGCTGATGCGATGGGGAGTTGTAGTGTCACCAAAAAGTCCAAGATGAGAGAAATAACAGACAGGCAGACAGATGAAGAAGAGTTGGGATCGAACTCCAGAGGGTGGAATAAATCGTCTCTTGAGAGATGTGCGGTATATGAAGAAAGGAAATCATTCTTAATTTAATCACTGAGTTTCCTTTTGAATTTGCTGTTAGATATTTTTTTTTTACCTCGAGAAGACATTTTTATATTGTTTATTTTGGGCTTTTGAAAATACATTAACACGTATGAATACAATATAGGCCTACACTCACAGTACAAATATGTAGGTCTAGTGGTATTCGACTATATTATATATATCTATATATATATATATATATATATATATGTTTTTTTATATATATATATATATGTGTGTGTGTGTGTGTGTGTGTGTGTGTGTGTGTGTGTGCGTGTGTGTGTGTGTGTGTGGTAGGTTGGGGGTCGTGTATAGAGGCTATACAACAGAAAGTACTATATAATTTGCCTTTATACCTTGAAGGGGGTGGTGTATTTTTACCTTATTTGTGCATTTTATGGTAAACACTTCTCAAAACGATCCGTGATAATAATTGTTGCAGATGATATCTTATTAGGCTGTGAACTCTAAGCTCGAAAGGTGGACGCATAACACCTGTCATACACCACTAAAGTTTCCCAAACCAAGAATGCATTCTGAAGGTCAGCTTTGGACATGATGCAAGCACGCGGAATGTTCAAGCGGCTGAACAACGTAATGATAGGCTAATGAACAAAAGATGCATTATTTTTTGTGCCTCTAATTAGATTTGTCACTGACTTGGTTGGAAAACTGTGGTAGTAGGATTAATTAGATCTGCTGACCTTCAGTTTCGTCGAGTGTTTGAAAACTAAGAGAATTTAGTTGTTTAATTCCCTATAGGCCTAGTTTCTTCAGCTGGCGCAAAACGACCTTCGTCTGTTCGGTTTGATAGGAAAGTAAACATGAATCCGTAAACAAAATAACAAAGAGACTTTCTATAGTGTACACGCACCGATATAATAACAAAAAAACTTTCTATGGTATCTATGGTACACGCACCGATATGACGTATGCACGTGCGCTCACGATCACACGCCCAACACAGGAAGGAAATGGTGTTTTAACATTCAAACAGAGTTGCTGACCGTTTTAAGCCCTAAATTTCACATCCTAGGCATACGCTGTGGGGGAATCCTAAACGGCAAATAGGATGTATAAATATTTACGTCCTAGAATATAGTTTATAGTTTAATAAGAGATACTTACAGCTGACATTACAACTGCTAACTCGCGAGCGCGATGTCAGAAAAAGAGTTTATTTTGCTTTACCGTTTGTGATCATTTCTGGGAACGACCAGTTTCATTTAACTGTTTTCACTCCATATAGGTAACCTAAAGGTTTGATTTGAATGAGTATTGGCGTGTTTATGCATGCGTGAAATATTGTTCGTGTATATGAATTATTTTTTTATTTTTTTCCTAGGAATTTGTAAATTTGTACTATATATATATATATATATATATATATTATAGTTATTAATTATATCTATATATATATATATATATTATAGATATATATATATAATATATATAAATGTGTGTTTGTGTGTGCTCGTTTGTAAGCTTAACTAATGAGAAAAAGAAATACAGACTGCTTCAATGTCTGAATGAAATTATAGTCTCTTCAAATAATGCCATCAAGTTCAATGGAAATTGTACAAGAGAGAAAATATGCCTAAATAATATATGGTATATGTATATATATGTATGAATGATGTATGTAGCTCTGTATCTAAGTAGATTTACAATGTTTTAATAAAATTCCTCGATGACTTACGTGTCATGACGTCAACTCGACGTAAGGCCACGCAATCTACATGAATTTGACAATTACGATGCACATATTTATCTCAACAAAAATAACAATGAATAACCAATTTCTCTGAATTATGTTGGTTAATAGTTCGTCTCCCAGTGTAACGCTTTTGTTTTTTAAACAACTGGTAATGGGTTTTTTTTATCTATATATTTTTGTTGTTGAAAGTTGGGAAAGCGTAATATATATATATTAGGGATTCTATAGGATATATATATAGATATATATATATATTATATAATATGATTTTATATATATATATAAATGATTATATGTTAATGTATTATTGCAGCTTTGATAATGATACAGATGTCTTGAAACGTCAGCAATAGAGATATGTCGTTCCTGTGGACGTCTTACTCTACCCTTGGTCCTATATATATATATATATATATATATATTATATATATATATATATATATATATATATATATATATATATAATGATTCGCGTTTGGAACTTTCCCCATCAAATATGTCTCAAAACTGCCATATCCTAGTTTTGTGCAGTTTCACATCAGTTCATGATCATAAATGACGCTGTAGATAAAATGAATTCAAGTTACTGGGCTTAGTATCCCACAAGTGACAGGCGCCATGTAATGTCATACAGCTGATTAGTAGTGATTGTATGAGATGACAGCTTACTGTATTATCTTTTGTCTTATCTCGACTAATCAGGTTTTTGGTGTCTTTGGCATTTGTTTTTAAATTCCTTACTTAGTTAAGGTACAAAATATTATGAATGTGGCGGTAATCACTCATAGATTCTTACTAAATCACTTTTGTGAACTTCATACGAAATGAAAAATCGTAGTGCCGTCAGTGCACCTCACGGGATGCACTGTAGGCATGACTAAAGGTTTTTTGCAGTGTCCCTTGGGCCCCTAGCCGCAACCCCTTTCATTAATTCCTTTTACTGTACCTCCATACGTATTATATTTCTTCCATCTTGCTATCCATCCTCTCCTAACGCTTATTTCATTATTCAACTGCTTTGAGTTTTTTTTTCCTGCTGTTACACCTTTCAAACTACCCACTCTCAGTTTCCTTTACAGCGCTGAATGACCTCAAAGGTCCCAGTGCTTGGCTTTTGGCCTGAACTCTATATTTACTTCATGTATATATATATATATATATATATATATATATATATATATTTATATTCCAAAATCAAAAATCTTACGTCACGCGTCATTGCTAATCCAACCAGTTAGCGGTCCATATTTGGAGAGGCACAAACTTGGTATTCCTCTGACATAAGCACATTACTTCCTAATTGGACACTCGGCTGCTCATCATCGAGAGAGGAACACTTCGACGGGAGCGAAATCATTCATTGCTATTCTCGTGAGACCAAATTGATTCATTCGAGGCACATTAGCAGCTGTCAAGGAATCCGCATTAAGTTGGATGGTACACCCTGGAATACCCAGGGAAATATTCTAGTAATATAGTCTGATTTCTTGATAGTTTCATTTGTTTGATTAGGTATTTACTTCCTTGGAAATAAATAAAATAAAATACTACCAAATGCCTACTACCTTAGACAGAAAACCAAGAAAATTTGCGTCTTCTGTAGGTCCACCATCCCAAGTAGAAAAAGGTTCACGGTGACAAATTTATTTATATAGATATATATATATATATATATAGATATATATATATATATATATATATATGACTGGTAAAAAATGTTCTGTAACAACAGAATTCCATCTAATAAAAGGAGCCCATAAAAACACCAAAATATAGAGAGGAAAGTACTATATTTCAGAGACTGCTGTCTCTCTCTTCAGGTATATACCTGAAGAGAGAGACAGCAGTCTCTGAAATATAGTACTTTCCTCTCTATATTTTAGTGTTTTTATGGGCTCCTTTTATTAGATATATATATATATATATATATATATATATATATATATATATATATATTCAAAAGGATATTTCAATGTGTCCTGCATTTTGCACGTATGAGCAATGTCCTCTCTCTCTCTCTCTCTCTCTCTCTCTCTCTCTCGTGCTCGAATATAGACACCAAAAGGCATCTAAGATTAAGATTTTCTACATATTATTCACTCTTTATGACATTATCAGAGATAGCAGCATCAGGGGTTATGTGATACTAAAAGTATTTGGTTATAAGATTGTCTTTTGTAAAAGCGTATATGTTGAACAAATCGGGCAGTGGTCTAATGACGAAGTGCGAGTTGGTAGGAAAAAGGCAAGCAAAATAAATAAATAAATAAATAACACAGACACAGACAGAGACCACTTAGTAATGATCCATCAATAAAAACAATAGAAGTAACTCATCCTCAAAGGCAAAATCAAGAACTTTGCAGTTGATTTGCAAAGTTCTTTGCCTAAAATTATAGAAATTAAGATTTATTATAATTTATTCACTGTTTTAAATCGAATATATGTCTCTTTCCTGTGATTTCTTATAAGCAGGTACCAAAAGAATTATTGTGAGACTGTATGGACTAGTAAAACCAAGTGAAAATGACAACAAATTGTATAAATGTTTATCTATTTTTGATGGCTGAAATTGGAAATTTTGTGTATTTACACACTGGTAATACAAATGTGAGTCTGGAAAGCTTAATTATACAAACAACCACAACCGTTGGGACGTATGAAAGTGAATTTTTAACCAGCTAATCACTAGCCTTCAGAAAATGAAAGCTATTGTAGTATGATACTCCCTACAATGAAATTGAAAGCTTTGTGAACACTTGTTTCGTTCGTGGTGGTTCTGGCATACGAGCCGACGGAAATGTACAAGTCTACGCTCAAAATAAATAGATATATAAAATAAGATAGAAATAAAGTGAAAATATTCAGGTAAATAATATGCACTTTAGCCTGGTTATAGAGAATGTTGAAAACGTTTTATATAAAAAATAATACCAAAGAAACGTTTCTTTGCAACGCACGATCAAGGCCACCGAAAATGGCTCTATATTTATATGGGCTCGGTATAATGCTGCAGGAGCCACGGCCTATGAAAGTCTCAGCCGTTCGTGGTGGCCTGTGTTGTTGCGTTGCCAGAAGCACGATTATGGCTAACTTGAATTTTGAACGAAATAATAACTACTGAGGCGAGAGGGCTGCAATTTAGTGTGCTTGATTGGAGGTTGGATGGTGAACATGTCAATTTCCAGCCCTCTAGACTCAGTAGTTTTTAAATCTGAGGGCGGACGGACAAAGTCGGCACAGTAGTTTTCTTTTCAGAAAAGTAAAAAAAAAAAAAAAAAAAAAAAAAAAGACACTATGGAGGAAACCGAGTTGGATGGATAGAAAATGACTGCATGCACATATACGGAAAAAATATAAGCCTAGAATCTAAGCCCGAATAATTTAAACCAAATTTTGAAAGGTACAAGTAACAACACCAATAAACCTATTAGTAGAATATTAGTTATGGCGGACCCAATATTAACATTACTATCTGAAAAACGTAACTTGCGCCTAGAAAAATCAATGAGGATACTATAACTTCCCTAATGGCGGCCAAACACGAATCACCTAATTAGACTGCTAGATCAATAAATGACGCATTCCCGCCTGTCGTCAGGGTAACCCTTATCGTAACTGGGATTTACAGACTGTCTATTTAAGCAGAAATATTACACGAATAATGAATTTTGTCCAACTTTGTGGTAAAGGAGACGAAACCGGAATATATAATTCAGAGACCTCCTTGAGCCATTCACCGAAGAAGTTTCACTAGACTTAAGGACACAAAGTTAATAGAATGGTCTTTTGTGCACACGATAAGTAAAAGTTTAGATAGAACAAATATATGTGCAAACTTTGAGATATTTTTACTCGAAAACAGCTATGTCGTTGAAGAGGAATTATTCAAAATTACCATAACACTCCGAGTAAAGCTGCTTACATGATGTACCAAACGGAAACCGATAGGCCAATAGGCCTATATTGCCCAATTGGCTCCAAGCGGCAGTCTAATCTCAATTGTCTTTAAAACCTAACTGTAGTATACTACCCATCACAAAAGACTAGTCTTTCTTTCTTAGTTTTATGGCGCTTAACGTCTCCTTTCCCCTTTTTCTTTTTAATTATATTTACTTAACCTTACCCACTGTACCTCCACAACAATATAACCGTTCACCGTAAGAAAATATAAAAGACAGCGCTTGCTAACGAGCCACTTAAATGCAGCGATCCTAGAGGTCAAATCACCCATTACTTTAGCGGTGTCATCTGGGGGTCACGGGCACCAAAAACTTGAGACACGGAGGTCAGGAGTTCGCGTTCTTGTCGTCATTACGCTGGAGAGGCCTTTCCATTCTTTCTTTCTTTCTTTCTTTTAAGAGTCAAGTCACATAACCGCTTAATGATGGGTTCAGAAAGCTCTCTGCTAGTTTCGCTGGCAATAGGGGCAATAGGACTTAACACACTCTCTCTCTCTCTCTCTCTCTCTCTCTCTCTCTCTCGTGTGTGTGTCAATGTAACTGAACTGAACACATTACCTAATGGTTGCGTCTAAATTTCAAATACTGTTGCACTGGTACTACATAGATTTCGAACATACATGAGAAGTCTGTATTAGCCCGCTCACCTGTTTCTAATGCTTGGAATTCATTATAGGCATGACAAGACTTAAACCAAAGAATAATAATAATAATAAAAAGCACTGATTTTCGATACAGTAAGACGTGATAAACTCGGATCAACGCTACCAGTTGATCAGCGCGATCAAATAGCGTCTATAACGGAGAAGCCAGGTGTAGGTATCTAAAACATTTGAACGTTTTTGTCGATATAGCAGACGGAACACTGGAACTCTCCCCCACATGCTCTGTTGCATGCAAATAAGCAAGCACGAATATACTTGTTCATTCATTTGGAAATCTTGTGTACCGCAATATTCATGCTGCACCACGATTTGTTTTTCTCTTGATTTTCTCCTTTTTTTAGCTGATGATGTTTTTTTTTCTTTTGTTCGGAGTAACAGCCCATCTGTATTTATTACAAGTTTGTTAGACTTTCCCCTCCTCTTCAATATTGCACGAAAGTGCCCATGCTTGAGAATACCATAAAATCCACGTAAAGAAGGCGAGTGAAAACCGGCACTTGGAACAAGTAGTTTCTGTAGTTTACTCTACAATTTTCAAGTTCATTCTGAAAATGTAGAATAAACTACGGACGTGCTTGTTCCCTGTTTTCACTCGCCATCTTTACGTGGATTTTATGAAATTATGATATTCTCAAGTAAGTTCACTCAGAAAATGTAGAATAAACTACGAAAGTGTTCGTTCTAAGTCCCTGTTTTCACTTACCTACTTACTTGGATTTTATGAAATTATGATATCCTTAGGCACGCGGATTTTCGCGCTACATTGAATAGGTGGGGGGAATGTCTAGCAAACTTCTTATAAATACAGATGGCAGTCCTACGCTTATACTTGTTACCTGTTATTGCGAACAAAAACGAAATATCCCACGTCTTTACTTAGATTTTATGCTCCCCCCCCTCCCCCCCCCCCCCCCCTTTATTTATTTATAACACTTACGGCACTTGCTATTACCGCGCTTGTTTTAGCGTCCACTGGCGTGATTTTGCGCGAAAGACTGGCAACGCTGCGCAAGCGTCATCTGGTGGCCGCGGCCAGAGGCAGTAGTCAGTCAGTGTAGCTAGATCGGCGGAGGAGAGAGTGAGCGAGAGGAGAGTGTTAGCGATGTCTGTCATTTTAGTTTAAGTTATTCCCCCCAACCCCCGATGTGAGTGAACTGGTGTTCAAAATGCCAGTCAAACGATACAGACGAGATCAAAGTGAAGTGAGCTGTTGCCTGAAATATGTGATTTTCGGCTTTAACGTCATATTCTGGG
>NC_061107.1:72002948-72039676 GCF_015104395.2 Macrobrachium nipponense
CAGAGAATTTGTGCAACATCTCAAGCAAATCCGTAAGTTCCGTAACCACCAGGAACATTCTCCTCCGGCTGTCAACACCCTCCCCTCCAAACCCCACCATCCCCACCCAACATCACCCCCCACCCCCGAAACGTAAGGTTGTACGGTATAATTCTAGTCTGGTTTACCGTCTAAATCTGTCAAGTTCCTTTGTGATTTTGTTAACGACAGCAAGTACCGTCATTGGAGTTCGAGTTAATTTGTTATTCTGAACTTGCTAAAACTGCTATTATTCTGTCTAGGGCGTGCAATACTTCGAAGGGTGGAAGTGGGGCATGATAAGGCCAAGTCAAAACATAGGTAAGTACTTATAGTATAGGGTCAGCGTACCCTAAGCTAAATCTCGATAGGTTACCGACGAATTATGGTTTCCTGACATTAACACAGCATTTGATTTAAAGTGGCTTCGCCTGGTTGAAAAGTATACCTTTTCGTTGATTCTTTGCCTCGCATGGCTGCCTCAGGTCTCCTCAATCTCCAGACAGTCGTACCTATCTTGAGCTAGACTAAGTAGCTATCATAATTTCGTATACCTGGTAGGTAGCACTACCTGTTGACTAATATTGCACCGAATCCAAAAACCATATATTTTTGTACATTGCTTAGCTAGGATACCCTGTGTAATGGATTAGCCTACTTAGTGACCATAGTTTTTGGTGCACCACTCCCCCCTCCCCGTATAGGCTAGGCTATACTAGTAATAATATTCTATGAAACTAATAATATGGTAAAATTTTAACAAAGAATTATGGGTGAGCAATGTGTTGTAAAATGATGAAATGAAAATAGACATGAATAGGGTAAACAACCGAGTGGACTGGCCAACTCACCGACTACTGAGGTTTTGGCCACCTTTCGAAAAAGTACTTTTAACACGTCCTGACACCGGAGATGGTCATCAGTCATGAGTTGTTGGTGGTGGTAACAGGAGCTCTTCACCTCTACTCTCCTTTCGAAGTAAGTATTCTCCAAAGTCAGAAATTAAGGCCATATTTTAAGATTTAAACAGAGGGTAATGAAAAGGGTGCCAACACAGTGCCCACAACCCCAAAACGCTTTCGAAGTTTTTACTTACAACTCCAAATACCTAGTACCTATTTCGAAGATTGACGCCATCTCGATGTTTGCGGAGTCGCTTGTGTCAACAAACTTCCCATTTCCCATAGACGCTGGGGCACTTTCATCACAACAGTCATAACCCCGACCTCTAACCAGCACTTATTCATACTTGTTCAAGGGGACTACAGCATTCTTTTGCAGCGTTTTGCACTCTTCAATTGTTTATCAGTGTTGTCAATTGGTAGGTATGTGTTTATCCTCCAAACTGGGTATAAGATTTACATAAAACCGGGGAAATAAGTGAAATTAGCGTATCTATTTGTAGTATATATACATATTACAGCAATTTTATCATTACTGCAATACTATGACAACTAGAATTCATGGAAACAGTTTGTAAATGCATCGGCGTATGTGTGAAGCTCCACTAGATTGGCAACGAGGAGTCTTTTTGCCGTCATCTGCTCGTACTTCAGAAATATCTGTAATTTTTCAGGGTTAATTTTGTTGCAAAAAAGGGATAGTAGACATAAATTAAATAAACATTTTGAAGTTAGTTAAACTAAATAATGAGTAAAGCAAACAATTAAGGGAATAAAGCTTTGCACCTCATAAAGTGTGTAGTCGTCTCCTGCTCGTAACTGTGTTTGCGGAGTGAGTGCTTTGGAACCAGGAATAGCAACATGGTTCAAGTGCAATGTGGAGTGAATTAAGACCAAAATGTTAATAAATTAATCCATCAAATGAGCACTGTGGAGTTTCAGTTGTGATGGCAGTAAGGATAAAACCACCGGCTGTTTACAAGGTAAAAAATGAATTCGGTTCAAACCATGACCCCGGGAGTAACAAGTTTCATACTTTCACTAATATAGGCAACAAAATGTTTTATTGTGCTGATTACAACTGCAATCTTGAGTAAGATAAATAAACGTTGCATACATACGCTAACATTGTTCAAATGAGTGCTGGGAAGGCTGGGAAAGATGGTGGATAGTCTGTGGTTAGACCAGCCAGCCACACAATTGCTGCCATATTGGATTTCAAAATTGCCTTGAAAACATATTTTACGAAGAGCTCACATGCTTATTTTAGTTTGTGTGGTGCTTTCATATATCACAATATGTTGATGAAACTTCAATCTTTTGAATGGTTTGCTTAAAGTTGTAATTGTATTCTTGTTTCACCAATTAAATATCGAGTGAATAAGGCCTGGCCAGCGCGATGACGATGGATCGTCCGCGGTTGTTTACCCTAATGGAAAGAGAAAGGAGTTGGATAGGGTAAACAACCGAGTGGACTAGCTGGGCCACCCTAACCAACATGGACCCACCTTCAGAAAAAGTACTTGGTACTTAAACACGTTCGGACACCGGAGATGGGCACCAGTCACGGGTTGTGGGAGCAACACCTAGAGACATGAGACTTGTGACTGGTGCCCATTTCCAGTGTCAGTACGCATATTAAAGTACTTTTTCTTTAGGTGGGCCCAAACACAATTAAGGTTGCCGCAGCAAGTCCACTCGGTTGTTTACCCTACTTCTGTACAAATCATGTATGAAATCCCTCCCAAAACAACCTCCAATTTGACTTCACTAACAGAATGATATTGAAACGCCCTAAAACTATCTTCTGGTCCCTCCCCTAGGCATTTTTCAGGGGCCTGCCCTCAATTTTAAGGTAGTATTGCAAGATACCTATATAGGTAGGACAAAATTATGAAGTGAGAACATGTCAATGCACATATTAAGCAAATACTATGAGAAATGGAATAGAAATAAAAGCTTGAAATAATATAACACTCACGTATATGTAAAACAAATGAGGAAAAGTAATATACCTAGGCTATGTAACTTAGTGTGGGAATCCCCCCAAATTCTTCTCTCGGTCCTATTACGATGTAGGGTTAATATTGCAACATGATTGTCTAAATACATCCCCCCAAAATCCCCCCACCATTTCCCTCACTTGGGAGTTGGTGTCTGAACCAAAAGCTCCCCTGTAACATGGTGCATGCGCAGTAGCATTCGGCATCGTAATGGTAGTATAGTAGTAGGTGGATTTTGCCTGTGAAATGGCTACATTCTTGGTTTATTCATTGCTTATTTCCGCTTGTATTTCGCATGTCATAGATAAGAGGATATAACACAATAACATGGGAAAACCTCCCACCTTCTCCCAAGTGATTCACCCCACCCATAACCCTGCTTTCCCATTGGTCCCCCTTACCATAGGATAGAGTTGTACGGCATAATTCTCCCAGTGGTGTACCCCACCCAAAACCCCGCATTCCCAATGGGTCCCCCTTACCGTAGGATAGAGTTCAAAGGTAAATTATAGGTTAATTACAGCTGACCCCAGAAAACTACCGTCAAATTGCTTATAAGCAACCAAAATATAGGAAACTGCAATTTCCCAAGAAAATACAAGCGAGCACTGTTACTTAGATTAAACCTTTTGAGGAAACCCCAGTGGGAAAACTAGTGTTTTAGGGCAGGAATTCATGGTTTATGTTTATATGTAAAGTAGCGAGAAAAATACAATTTAGTTAAGTGTGTAAAAGCAGTAAAAAGATACGGACATGGTTTATGTCGGTAAAAGCTGTAAAGAATATGTGGTTTATCTATGTAAAAGCATTTAAAAAGATATATGGTTTATGCATCATTCACAAAACACATTGTGTATAAAGAAGAAAGTTGTTACAAGGCTAATTACAAAGATGTATACCAACCTTACCTTCCCTAACCAGTCCTAAGGTGCCTGGTCTTGAGAGCTGTGACCACCCATCTAACCTGACATGGAACTGTACAGCACAGAGTAAAATATAGGGATGCATTATAACTGTACAGTGGTGCTCAAATCTCATGCGACATGATTCTTTTTGTATCGTCCAGATTCTCAGACTCAACGTGATGTTGCCAAGTAGTGTTATAATTTTTTTTCTAATGTCATACGTCTAAAAGTTTGTGAATTCACATCTAGCCCTATTTTCCTTATGGTTATACAAATATGATCCCTTTTATGCGTTAGTATAATTCGTAATCTGTGTGATGTAAACTGATTTTCTTTTTTTACGCTGCTAAGTTCAAAATGCGATGTGATAAGGTTAGCTCTGCCATCAATGAAAGCACACTTTACATGCTTCTCGGACTGGTCAACATAACTACGTCTGCTACATTATGACAGTAGACCTAATTGTTTGCTCAACAGTCATAACAACATTTTCAACGTAGGAATATTATTTAAAACAAGTTTTCTTTGAATGTTGAAGCTTTTGGCAGTGTTTAAGCTGCCTGTATGTTGCAAAATGTTTTATAGGCCTAAAGAAAATCTAAGCCTTCTGAGATATAATCTGTTATTAATGAATTTATTAGTAGAGATTATCTGTTTTTTGACGAATACAATAGGAATATGAATTACAACCAGTTTTGTACATGGAACTTACCCAGCAGATATATACTTAGCTATAGACTCCGTCGTCCCCGACAGAAATTCGAATTTCGCGGCACACGCTGCAGGTAGGTCAGGTGATCTACCGCCCCTGCCGCTGGTGGCAGGAATAGGAACGATGACCGTTCTAGAACCAGATTTTCTCTGTCGCGGTAGTGTCAACATACGTTGTTGCTACCTCCTGACTTGATTTTCGTTTTTTCATCGCCATCGACCTTCTGGGCTGTCTTTTGCAGGGAAGTACTGGGTCTTTGGTTTGGCATACGCTTTTATTAACTTTTTAATGAATTTGGCTTCGAAATTTCGAAGAATATATTACGTGAAACTACCGAATTTTTCGGTAGACACTTATATTTTGCAATAAGGGAAATATTGATATTTTTTTTTTTTTTCACTAATACGTGTATAAGTGTTAGAACTTGATGAAGGAAATATAAGATCTAACTTCCTACTTTAGGAAGTCAGAAAGCATATAACTAGATACGCTTCCTTTAGAAGCTTTAAGAGCTCTCGTACTAACGAGCAGTTAGAGTATTGACAATTCTAGTAGTTGTTGCATCCTCATCACCTTCTTACTCCACAGAATCTACAAATTCATATGTGCAAATTTGAAGATAAATGGTGGATGGAGCTCAAAAGGCGAGCTCTAAAAAGGTTAAGAAGTGAATATAGTGTTCCCAGTGCAGTGGAGGGTGCGTCTGATCGGCTCCGTAGCGCTTCCAGGCCTAGACCTCTTCCAAACTCCCAGACCCAGTGGAGGAGGAAAGTCGACAGCCGCAGGAAGGTTAGGGAGAACCCCACCGGTCAGGCCCCTCGGCAGGTTCTGTAGAACGTCCCAGACTGCCAAGGATAGCCATTGATAAGGCATCCTTAAAATAAAAGTGCGTCTCTTCATCTTACATCCGAAAAGACGAAGAATGTATGTTTGGAGTGATCTAGCGCGTTCTCTGAAAACTAAGAGAACACTGAGCAAGAGCCAGCCGCTGCCATGAAGCCGCGTTCCAGCAAGCTAGCGTGAGGTACGTTCCTATAGCCAGCAGCGAGGGCGCGTTCCAGCTAACAGACTAGCGCGAGCCGCGTTCCTACAACCAAACGCGAGCCGCGTTCTAGAAAATTTTTCTTGGCGCAAGGCGCCTTCAAAGAGACGAAGCGCCAGCCTGGCGCAAATTGCGCCAGAAAAACAGACGGCTAGAGCAAGGAGCCTTACAGTAGAGTGGCAATCAGAACGATCCTTCCATTGAACGTTTCCGGGCAAGAGGCTCTTTCTAAAAGGGGTCTAGTAGGCGCTCGGAACTGTCAGGGCGCACGGGACCTTCCACGCAAGCGGAACGTTCCAGGAGCGAGTCTCCTTTCTAGCGCGCGGAACATTCAGGCGCGCGGAACATTCCAGGCGCTAGGTGCAAGGATCCAGGCGCCAGAATATCCTTTCTCTATCTGCCTCGGCAGGGAAAGAAGGTAGTAGAGTATCTGCTGTATGAGAATACGATACGGCAAATCATAAGCACATACCGTAGTTACTTCTTTGCTGAGCAACTCAATTACCAGTATCCTTCCAGGAATTTCCTAGGATGGACTACGCTTAAAGGGATTGTTAAGACAACACCTACTTAGCTTCTAGATTTATCGAAGTCTTGTTTCGCTTAGATATGCATTATAAGAACTTCCTGAAGTTCGATAATAATGTTATAAGATTCCTTTATTAAATGGAGTAGCTTGGCAACTCTGGAAGAGTAAGGCCAGTCGGCTAACGAGACTGCTATCGCTTAGGCACCAACGCAGTATCATGTAGGTGTCGGTCATGTGGGCGGTAACATGTCTCTCTCCTGCGGGATGAATGAATAACCGTGTTCTCCCCTACAATCGTGGTTTTAGCCTCGGATTGAGGGGATAGTTAAGCAAACATAAATAAAATATTGTCTGCCTTTTGCTAAGAAGCTTTCAATAAGAAAGATATTACATTTCAATGCTGTTTACCGTAGGGTACATTTTTAAAGATTCTAACGCAGCGAAACTCTATATTGTATAATGCTCTCATGCTTACGAAAGCATGGCTTATTAGAGTACATGCTTAGTGAGAAGATGAATGTAGTAGAGAATTCACTTTAAGACTACGGTATGGTCAAGTCTTATGCACATACCGAGGTTAACTACAGAATTCCTAGTATCCTTACAAAGGTTTCCTAGATTAATGCTGTTTACCACAATGTGACAGTATTATAAAGGATTCTAATACGGCAGCGCGCGATATATAATTCTCTCATCCTTTCGAGAAACGCACACAACCTTTTTAAATTCGGATATTGCTCAAGAGAAGTTGGGTGAGTCGGATGGGAAACATTCTCTTAGTGGCAGAAGTTGTTTTCCCTGAATGGACTATACTACGTATATAAAACGTTTTTCCCACTAAGAACGGAATTAACATGTGAAGGATGTCGGGTACCATAAAGGCATAGATGTTATGGCACATAACCTAAAAAGAACTAGAAGGAAGCGCCAGCCTGGCGCAAATTGTGCCAGAAGCACCATCCAAGATATTTTCGCGTTTTAGCGAGTTATTAACCTAAGAGTCCAGTAGCCTCTCGGACAGCAGGCTCGGTAACGGCAAGATTCGTTCCTGATTTCGTTACCCATTTAATCGAAAAGGGGTCGCTTACAAGGAATGATGAAATGATTTATTTTAATCACTTAGGCCAATTCCACGACTCTCATATCGCAAAGAGCATCGAGAATCTCTTTTTTCGCCCCGGTTCGCGTTAACAAAAGAGAACCTATTTGGGAACAGACACGGAACGTAACGATCCTTAAGAGGTTCGATGCAAGATTTTGCATGTCCGTGAGAACCTCTCGATCGAGATAATAAAACTGTTAACGTATGTCTAACATTTATTGAAAAGAGTTGTGAGAACCTGCGGAAAGTCTTCTTCATAGATCTCTTTGTAAGGTAGAAGACGAACAGGCTTCCTTTAGGACTGCTTTCTTTTTCCTCGAACCCAAGAGAGGTAGCAATATAAGACATCTTTAAATTTAAAGAAGGGGAATAAACTTAGCCTTTTTTCCCCTAGTTATAAATTCTTAACAGATATTAAGATAATTGGGCGTCAAAGGAAGAGAGGATGTATGCCTCATTTTGGCCTTAGAGAGGTTGGATTCACAGAAGTCACGTTCTTCTCACAGCATGTTTCGTAAGGCTTTTCCAAGAGTATCTGGATATTCTATCAGAATCTATTATAAATAGACCTATAAAACCTCTCCACTCTGAGTCTGTCCGCGTGCAGACTGACCAGAAGTGGACATGAATGAGAGGTTTTTTCAAGGTGTAAATGACAATAGTCATGGCTAAGACATAGAATTGCTGCAGATCGTGCTAGATGGAATGAGGAACTGTCCTCTTCCGATACCTCTGTGAACCACATAGCGAGGTTTTTTCTTCACTTTCAGAGGGAAGAATCACCTATGTATATATCTGCTATCAAAGAACGCAGTAAAAGCCATACTCTGTCTCTACAAAGGGAATTAGAGATAACAGAGGATTAAGATCTTCGGGATCTTATATGATACCGCAATACGACAAGAGTAGGATATCATGTACTTCGAATGGGATTTTTTTTTTTTGTGTGGCCACAGATTCCGTGTTCCGACAAAATGGAACTGCTCCTCATCTAACTTCTTTGAGGAAGTTTATGAAGGAATTCTTTGTTTCTCTTAACCCTAAACGACCAAGAAGACAAGTGAATTTTTTGTGCATTGGAATCTCGCATCAGATTCAATGGAGACTCGGCAATGGGTTCTTGCCAGCATAGTATGTCTGGGCAAAAGAAATAAATCCCTCTATTCCTGACGCAACGCTTTCAGAGAGAAGTTTAGTTGCCCAGGCAGGGTACTTACATTTTTGTACAAGTAACTTTACCCAGCAGATATATACTTAGCTATAGACTCGGTCGTCCCGACAGAATTTCAAAACTCGCGGCACACGCGACAGGTAGGTCAGGTGATCCACCATTCCTCCCGCCGCTGGTGGCGGGGTCTGGAACTATTCCCGTTTTCTAAGCCATAATTTCTCTGTCGGTTTGAACGGACAACACCTATTGTTCGTTCCTCCATCTTGGATTTCAAACTCGTTTGCCCGAGAATTTGGATTGGTTTTTGGTGACGTATTCTGTTTTTTCTCTGGCTTGGCATACGCTTATTGTGGACTGTTTTTCGACTTTGGTTTTGACTACTCTTTCACGATGTCTGACGCTAAGGCTTCACCTATGTTTAGAGTTTGCAGTAGGGAAGACTGTAAGGTTAGGCTGCCTAAATCGGCATTAGATCCGCATAGTAATTTGCGCTAAATGCAGGGAGAATGAATGTTCTTTTATTAACACCTGTGTGGAATGCGAGAAACCTACGGAGCTGAATGGAAGGAATTATCATCATATGTTAGGAAGCTTGAGAGAGATAGAGTGAGGAAGGCTTCAGCTAGGTCATCTAGTAGATCTTGCTCCTTAGAACAAGAAATTAACTCTCCTTCTAACAATTTTCCCTTAGTCCTCAGCTGCTTCTCCCTGTTCTGAATCCAAAGATTCTTCATCAGAGAGGGAAAATGTAAAAGCTTCTATTAAGAAACTTCAAGCTCAGCTACGAGCTCTAAACCAAGGTAAGAGTGGTGTAGTGACTTGTGCAGTGTCCCCAGTGCAGGAGGGGGCGTCTGACCGGTTCCTCATTGCTCCTAGGCCTAGACCTCTTTCCAAACTCCCAGGACCAGGGGAGGAGGAATGTCGAAAGCCGCAGGGAGGATGCAGAACATCCCCAACGGTCAGGCGTCCCTTCGGCAGATCCTGTTGTTAAGTCCCAGGCTGCCTCGGATTGCCGCAGAGAAAAAGGCGTCCTAAAGGAGTGTTTTTCGGCCTCACGGAGACTCTTCCTATCCTAAACGGAGGGATGGAGTTCGGCCTCCCGTTCGCGCCCTTTTGAAGAGAGCCTGGAAGGCGCCTAAAGGAGACGCTGCTGACTCCAGCCCAGAGCGTTTTCCCGAGGATTGGCCTTCGGGACCTAAGAGGACTAGACAAGAGGAGCCTGCTCTTCAGGATCCGACCAGAAGTTTTTGGTTAATCTGCTGAAGAGCAGTTAGCGTCGCTCGTAGGCTCTTTTGCGAACGGACTCTACAAGGAGGAAGGATGTTCTCGCTCCCTGTGAAGAGTTTTCCTCTAAGCGTCCTTCTTCGTATAGGAGAGAACTCTCCCGATTCTCCAGGGCGTTTATCGCCTTCGCAAGGGACTCGTCGGATAGGAGTTGTTCTCCTGAGAGAAGAGCCCTTTCGCCCTATAGGCTGGCTTCCCGAAGCGCCCTCTTAGGACACAGCGCATCGAGCAGAAGTCTCGAGCGGTTTAGCTACAAGGAACCGAAAAACCGATTTAGGTATCAGGATCCCTTGGGTCTTCAGGACCAGGAGCCAGACAGGCGCAAAGAGGCAGCAAGACGAAAGAAAGGACACGTCAAGAGCCTCTTAGAACGCTGGATTCAGGACGTCAGGATTCTGCTAGAAGGCAGGAATCAGGACGCCTAGGAGCCAGGACGCCAGGAGTCAGGGCGCAGGAGTCAGGGGCGCCGCCAGGAGTCAGGGCGCCAGGAGTCAGGGCGCCAGGAGCTCAGGGCGCCAGGAGTCAGGGCGTCAGGAGTCAGGGCGCCAGGAGTTAGGGCGCCAGAAAACAGGACGCCAGGATTACGTTAGGCGTCAAGTGTTAGGGCGCCAAGAGCCTGTTAAGCGTCAGGAATCAGGACGCGGGGATCTTTTCAAGCGCCCTGAATCAGGACGCCAGGAGCCTAGCAAGCGCCACGAACCCGACGAACCTAGACAACAAGAGTCTAGTAGGCAACAAGAGTGTGGCCGGACAGACAGGAGCCTCACTCTTCGTATAGGAGTGCTAATGTTCGCACTCCCCTTCTCGGGAAAGGAGTTCTTCTCCCAACCCGGGGAAGAGCCAGATCACTCCAAAACGATCTCCTTCTGTAGATCAGTTGGACCAGGTATCGGAAGACGAAGAGCCTGTAGATGTAGCAGTTTCGGACTACAAGAGACTTTCTCTTTTGCTGCTAAAGGAGTTCGGAGACTCCCTTCATCCTGCGGGACCCTCCTTCACCAGGATCGTTGATGTCCAGCACTAAAGCTCTCAAATCGTCTTCCTTCGTTAAGATGCGTCCCGCTCTTTGTATGAAAAAGGCATTGAAAACTTTTTCAGAGTGGTTGACTTCCAGAAGGGAAGCGGGCAAGACAGTTTTTCCTGCCCTCCTTCCAAGTTAACAGGCAAACCAGGGAGGTGGTACGAGACCAAAGAGCCGATGGGGTTAGGCCTGCCTTCTTCCGCGGATGCGGATTTTGCTTCCTTAGTGGACTCTGCTAGGAGGAAGTCATTGCTGTCTGCTAAGGCGACTTGGGGCATGTGTGAGCTGGACCACCTTCTAAAGGGCCTCTTTAAAACCCTTGAAGTCTTCAACTTTATGGACTGGGCGTTAGGAGCATTAGCGAAGAGAGCTCAGTGGACACGGACTTGTTTCCATGGAGGAACTTTTCAAGCGTCCTGGCTTCTTGCCTGGACAGAGCGGTCATGGACGGTTCTGGAAGAATTGCCTCTCTTTTTGGGACGGGAGTTTTGAAGAAGAGATCTGTCTTTAGCTCTTTCTTAGCAAGAGCAGTATCACCCTTGCAAAGGACATCTCTTCTTTTTTTTGCTCCTTTATCCCCGCACCTTTTTCCACAAGAGAACGGTTAGAGAGGTTTCGAAATCTCTTACGGAGAAGGCAACTCAAGATCTACTCACGCACTCAGCCAAGAAGTTTAGGCGGCAGTGCCGATAGAGAAGAAAGAGAGACCCTCTTTTGTTCAGCCCTTTCGAGGGGCCTCCTCTTCTAGAGCCCCTCTTAGAGGTCGAAGACCAGAGAGAAAGAGTAGACCATCTAGAAGGTCCTTCGGGAAGTCTAGATGAACAGCAAGTCCTCCAGACGAAAGTAGGCGCCAGGCTACTCCACTTTGCCAAAGTCTGGGCGCAGAAGGGAGCGGACTCCTGGTCCCTCTCTATCCTGAAAAAAGGATACTTGATCCCCTTCAGGGAAAATCCTCCCTTGACGACAACTCCAAGGGAGTTAAACCGCCAGATACTCGGATCCGGTCCGAAAGCTTGCTATGTTGCAAGCAGTGGAAACAGATGATGTCCAAGGAAGCGGTAGAACTGGTTCAAGATCTCCAGTCCCCAGGATTCTACAATCGGCTATTCCTGGTACCGAAAGCATCGGGGGGATGGAGACCAGTTCTAGACGTCAGTGCCCTGAATTTCTTTGTCTTGAAGAAGAAATTTTCAATGGAGACGTCTTCCTCTGTTCTATCTGCTCTTCGTCCAGGGACTGGATGGTGTCCCTGGACCTTCAGGATGCGTATTTCCATGTGCCAATTCATCCGGCAGCAAGGAAATATCTGAGGTTCATGTTCCAAGGGAAAGTGTTCCAGTTCCGAGCGATGTGCTTCGGACTTTCGACTGCCCTCAAGTCTTTACGGACATCATGAAGAATGTAGCTTATTGGCTACATCTGGAAGGGATCAGGATCTCGTTATATCTGGACGATTGGCTAATAAGAGCCCCAATCGGAGAAAAAAGTCTGGAGGACCTTTTAGTGACTCTAAAGTTGACAAAGTCCTTAGGACTTTTAGTAAATCACGAGAAATCCATGCTGACTCCCAGCAAAGTATGTCTATCTGGGGATTCAGATGGATTCTCGGGATTTTCTAGCGTATCCTTCGCAGGAAAGGAGAGAACGCTGCCTAGAAAAGGTGTCAGTCTTCTTAAGGAAAGAACATTGTTCCGCGAGGGAATGGATGAGCTTGCTGGGGACCCTCTCCTCGATGGAACAGTTCGTTTCCTTAGGAAGACTTCACCTACGGACCCCTTCAATTTTTTCTGAAGGAGAAGTGGGATTGGAAGTCAACAATCTGGGAGAAGACTTTTCCAATCTCGAAACGGATCAAGGAGAATATCCGTTGGTGGTTAGATCCACAGAAACTAAGCAAAGGAATCTCCCTTCGCTTACAGAACCCGCGCCTAGCGTTGTTTGCAGACGCCTCAGATTCAGGGTGGGGGGAGCGACCCTAGGTTCGCAAGAAGTGTCAGGCATTTGGGAAGGAGAACAAGTGTCCTGGCACATCAACAAGAAAGAGCTAACAGCCATTCATCTAGCTTTGGTTCATTTCGAGGAACAGGTCTCAGGTCTGGGGATTCAGATTCACTCGGACACACACAGCCCTCGCTTATATAAAAGAAGCAAGGGGGGACGCATTCCTTTTCCCTGTACGAATCAGCAAAGGATCTGCCTGATTTGGGACAGGAAAGGAAGATCTCTCTCCTCACAAGGTTTGTACAGGGAGAGAAAAATGTTCCCGGGCAGATCTGTTAAGCAGAAAAGATCAAGTCCTACCCACGGAATGGACTCTCAATCCTCAGATTTGCCAACAACTGTGGCATCTGTGGGGAAGGCCCAATATAGACCTGTTCGCGACCAACAAGAACCACAGATTGGAAACCTATTGCTCCCCGATCTCGGATCCTCAAGCAGTAGCAGTAGACAGCTTTCTGCTAGATTGGACGGGCTTGGACGCGTACGCCTTCCCTCCTTTCAAGATAGTAGGAGAAGTGTTGAGGAAGTTCGCTTTGCTCGGAAGGAACAAGAATGACCCTCATCGCTCCCTTTTGGCCGGCTCTCGATTGGTTCACAGAGGTGCTGGAGTGGTTAGTGGATTTTCCAAGATCGCTTCCACTAAGGAACGATCTCTCAAACAACCCCACTTCGACAGGTTTCACAAAAACCTCCTCCCCGCTCTAAGTCTGACCGCCTTCAGACTGTCGAAGGATTGTCAGAGCAAGGGGCTTTTCACGAGAAGTGGGCGAAGGCTATTGCAAGAGCCAGAAGAGTCTCCACTTCTAAAGATATCAGTCGAAGTGGGAGTTGTTTAGAAGATGGTGTAGGGAAAAGAAAATATCCTCCTCCAGTACCTCGTAACTGAAATCGCAGATTTTCTCCTATATTTGAGAAAAGACTGTAACCTGGCAGTTTCAACAGTGAAGGGTTACAGAAGTATGCTGGCCTCAGTTTTTCGACATAGAGGAATAGATCTGACAAACAATAAGATCTTCATGACTTATAATGGTCTTTTGAGACCACGAAAGAACATGTAATCAAGAAGCCTAGCTGGAACTTGGATGTGGTCCTCAAAGTTCCTAATGTCGGAAAAATTCGTACCGTCTCACGCAGCTTCGTTTAGGGACTTAACAAGAAGTCTTTATTCCTTTTTGCGTTAGCAACAGCCAAGAGAGTGAGCGAGTTTGCAAGCTTTGGAAGGTAAAGTGGGGTTTAAGAAAGATTCAGCGGTTTGCTCCTTTCAACCATTTTTTCTAGCGAAAAATGAAAATCCCTCAAGCCTTGGCCAAGAAGTTTTGAGATAAAAGGAATATCTTCATTAACAGGGAGAGAAACTAGAAAGGACTTTGTGTCCAGTCAGGGCACTAAAGTTCTACCTGGAGAAGAAGAAGTTGCTGAAAGGTACAGAAGAAAGTCTTTGGTGCTCTGTAAGAGATCCGAAAAGAGCGATTTCTAAGAACGCCCTTACATTCTTCATAAAAGATGTTATAAGGGAAGCTCACCTTAAATGCGAAGAAGAGCATTTCAAGGTTCTCAGAGTGAGAGCTCATGAAGTGAGAGCCATAGCTACGTCGATGGCTTTTCACAAAACATGGTCGCTTCAGGCTCTTATTGAGTCGACATTTTGGAGATGTAATTCGGGTGTTCGCCTCGAATTACCTAAGAGAGTAAAAATTTTGTACGAAAAGTGCTTTGCTCTGGGAGCGTATGTTTCGGCGAATTCAGTGCTGGGAGAAGGGGCTGAGGCTAATCCTTCCTATTTAGTTTAAGGCTAAATTACTGTTTATTGGTGGTTGTTTTTATTGGTTAATTGTCAGAGGGAATAGGGACCCTCTTACAATTCATAGATTGTAACAAGACTAACATGGTTCAGGTGATCGGGATTGGCTTCAGTGCTCTTTGTGATTTGTTTAATAACCTTAACTCTGTCATGTAAGAGGGCGAGTCTCCATTGATATGACAAAAGGTCAAGGCTCTACCATGTAAGTGGGTCAGCCCCCATTGGTACGATCCAGTATAGGCTCTGTCGCGTAAGGGCGCTAGCCCCCATTGACACGATCCAAAGAGTTATTCAACCATAGGTTCATTCCTCGTTGAAACTCTTGAGGCAAGCAGACTCATCGACAGTAGTCATGAAGTCTTCAGCCCATAAGGTAGGAACTATGGATTATGTTATCCAAGAACATAGGTTGTTTTTTCCCTGTTTTTTAATGTATTTAGTTTAAGTATTATTTGTTTTTAGCTGTCTCTTGCCCGCCACCAAGGGTGCCAATCAGCTAAGTATATATCTGCTGGGTAAGTTACTTGTACAAAAATGATATTGTTAAGATACAATAAAGTTTTGTACATACTACCTGGCAGATATATACGATTAATGGCCCACCCAGCCTCCCCTCAGGAGACAGGTGTAAGAGAAATTATGGCTTAGAAAACGGGAATAGTTCCAGACCCCGCCACCCAGCGGCGGGGGGGGAATGGTGGATCACCTGACCTACCTGTCGCGTGTGCCGACGAGTTTTGAAATTCTGTCGGGACGACCGTCTCTAGCTAAGTATATATCTGCCAGGTAAGTATGTACAAAACTTTATTGTATCTTAACAATATCATTTTCATCTACAGAAGAAGAGATGGTTAAACTTTGCCTACAGAGTCTTCGGGCGGGGTGCGATGAGGGCTCAAAATGCTTCCCAGAAGGTATTCAGAAGGATACAATAAGAGCTAGAAATCAGGGTTCCGCCCAATTTCAGCTCAGAGTCTCCTTCGACTTCCAGAACTCCTCCCTTCCTTCGGGCAAGGATAGGGAAGATTCTGCAACGAGGAACCTCATCAACATGTAAGAAGAGATCTCGTTAGCAAAAGAAGTGTTCATGAAGGATCCTCCTCGGAGGAAGACTCTTCTCTCTCGTGTTGTTAGATATCCTGTCGTCTACTGGGTGTAGCTGACTAAAATCACCTCCCCTTGCCAGGGGCCAAAAGCTCAAAGGGGAAGAATTTCTCTTCCACCCTTCTCCAGTCTCCTGATAAACTATGTGGTTGTTCAGGACTCTCGGACAATGTAGCGCCAGCCAAGCGCCAAATGCCAATACAGGCGAAAAACGCCAGAGGCGGACAGTTCCAAGGAACTCTGTCATGGTCGGATACTGAGAAGGAGCGGGCCTCCAACCTGGCGCAAATGCGCCAGAGGCGAACAAATCGGACAGATATAAGAGTGTCCGATGTGGACATCGTCAGACAGCCTAGAGACTCTTCCAAGCTCGAAGCTCCAGCAAGTGTGGAGGAGCCAAGCCAGGCGCGAGGCGCCAGCCAGGCTCTAGGAGCCAGCCAGGCTCTAGGAGCCAACCAGGCTCTAGGAGCCAGCCAGGCTCTAGGAGCCAGCCAGGCTCTAGGAGCCAGCCAGGCTCTAGGAGCCAGCCAGGCTCTAGGAGCCAGCCAGGCTCTGGGAGCCAGCCAGGCTCTAGGAGCCAGCCAGGCTCTAGGAGCCAGCCAGGCTCTAGGAGCCAGCCAGGCTCTAGGAGCCAGCCAGGCTCTAGGAGCCAGCCAGGCTCTAGAAGCCAGCCAGGCGCCATCCAGGTGCCAGGCTCCTTCAAGGCTAGGCTCCAGTCAGGATTGAGGATCCATCCAGACGCAAGGCTCCTTCCAGTAAAGAGAAACCTAAAGCTCTGTCATGTAAGAGGGCTAGTCCCCATTGATATGATACAGGTAAGGCTCTGCCATGTAAGTGGGTCAGCCCCCATTGGCACGATCCGAGAAGGCTCTGTCATGTAAGCGGGCTAGCCCCCATTGACATGATCCAGAAGGGTTTGTCAGTCATAGGTCCCTACCTCGCTGAAACTCTTGAGGCATGCAGACTCATAGACAGTAATCATGAAAGTCTTCTGCCAGGCTCAGGTGCCTTCCAGGCGCAAGGCACCAGCCAGACGCAAGGCTCCAGCCAGGCGCGAGGCGCTAGCCTGGAAGGAGGAGCCAATCAGGCACCAGCCAGGCGCGAGGCGCCAGCCAGGCGCGAGGCGCCAGCCAGGCGCAAGGCGCCATCTAGGCGCGAGGCTCCAGCCAGGCTCTAGGCGCCATCTAGGCGCGAGGCTCCAGCCAGGCGCGAGGCGCTAGACAGGCGCTAGGCGCCTGCCAAGCGCTAGCCAGGCTCCAGGCTTCACCCAGAAGAGATCTATATCAAGGAACGCCCTGGCCTTCTTTGAGACATTGTGATCTCCTAAGCACTTGATAAGTGCATTGATGATTCCTTCAAACAGCTGAGAATTAAAAGCGCATGAAGTGCGAGCTTTTCCGAAATTCTTGTTCTTTCCCTAACAATATGTCATAAGGACATATTAGCTGTCACATACGGGAGATGCAACTCTGTGTTGACTTCCCATTATCCGAAGGATGTCAAGATAAACCTTCGAGGGATCCTTATCTCTTGGTTGATACGTGTCTGCGGATACGTTGCTGGGATAGGGAGCAGATACTGATCCTTAACTAGTGAGTTAAATTTTATTTAACGTCGTGTTTTTTCTTTGGGTTGTTTGAAGGAGTTTGTAGATAACTCTTTTCAACTTAAGCACTAACCCTCGTGTTTAGGATCAGGTGATCGGGATCGGTGTTGTGCTCCTTAATTATGCCACTAGGCATAGGCATATTGTCATGTAAGAGGCTCTGTCGATAAATGGATAAGACCCCATCGACAGACCCACAAGAACTCTTAGCCATAGGTCACATCCTCGCTGAGGCTCTTGAGGCGAAGCAGATTCCTAGGCATTAGCCATGGAGGCTTCCGCCTGATCAAGTAGGAAACAAGGTTTTATTTATTTATTACCTACAACGTATGTTGTTTACCTGTCTATTCAATAAATAGTTGTCTCTTTCCCACCACCAAGGGTGTCAATCAGCTAAGTATATATCTGCTGGGTAAGTTCCATGTACAAAAATGATATTGTTAAGATACAATAAAGTTTTGTACATACTTACCTGGCAGATATATACGATTGATGGCCCACCCAACCTCCCCTCAGGAGACAGGTGGAAGAGAAAATCTGGTTCTAGAACGGTAATCGTTCCTATTCCTGCCACCCAGCGGCAGGGGCGGTAGATCACCTGACCTACCTGCAGCGTGTGCCGCGAAATTCGAATTTCTGTCGGGGACGACGGAGTCTATAGCTAAGTATATATCTGCCAGGTAAGTATGTACAAAACTTTATTGTATCTTAACAATATCATTTTTCTTTGAAGGTTGAAGCTTTAGGCTGCATTTAAGCTGCCTATATTTGCAAAATGATTTATAGGCCTAAAAGAATAATCTAAGCCTTATGAGATATAATGTTACTAATGTTTATTTGTGGAGATTACCTGTTCTCTGAGGAATAAAAGATGATGATTTTGATGTATGTGGAAAAGATGACTAGTAACCAAAATATCATAAGTATTAATATCAAGGCGCGTATGAAACACTTGTTTTTCAAACTGGTTTAAATATTATTTTCTTAAAAAGTCCTCCTCGCTTTTTGGTGTAT
The DNA here is from genome assembly GCF_015104395.2 of Macrobrachium nipponense. Lineage (NCBI taxonomy): Eukaryota > Metazoa > Arthropoda > Malacostraca > Decapoda > Palaemonidae > Macrobrachium > Macrobrachium nipponense. The sequence continues at coordinate 72,021,164 of NC_061107.1, forward strand.
AATTTATTCTTTCATAAGGTAACTTGAAGAACAAGAATGTGTAGATAACCTCATTTGCTTTCTGGCCAGAAATTGTTAATACGTAGAGAGATGTGATTGTTAATTGTAAAGTAAGAAATCTAACACCTAGGCCTAGGAACAATATCTTCTCTTTGGCAAAAAGAATAATTGCAATAGACGAATATTTGATAGTATGCCATGGTTTTTTTTTTAATATTTAAGAATTATAACAATTGATTATGCATGAAAATGCAAATATTCCTCTAACACACAAAGGAAGTGTTTTCAAGATAATTTCATTGTCGCTACTCAGTGTAGACCTACTCATGTTACACCGGGTGGTGGTTGTTACACGACACTAATGATACGTCACACATGTTCCCCTCACACGTTGATATCGTTGGGTGCATTCTACTTTTGTATGTACATATTTACATTTTTTTCAGCATTGAGGTGTAAAAGCAATCAAATAGGACTATTTCAAATGTTTTATGTTGGCTTTGGAAGCATTATTTTTGTACAAGTAACTTACCCAGCAGATATATACTTAGCTATAGACTCGGTCGTCCCGACAGAATTTCAAAACTCGCGGCACACGCGACAGGTAGGTCAGGTGATCCACCATTCCCGCCGCTGGGTGGCGGGGTCTGGAACATATTCCCGTTTTCTAAGCCATAATTTCTCTGTCGGTTGAACGGACAACACCTATTGTTCGTTCCTCCATCTTGGATTTCAACTCGTTTGCCGAGAATTTGGATTGGTTTTTTGGTGACGTATTCTGTTTTTTTTCTCTGGCTTGGCATACGCTTAGGAATCAGGACGCTATGAGCCAGGACGCCATGAGTCAGGGCGCCAGGAGTCAGGGCGCCAGGAGTCAGGGCGCCACGAGTCAGGGCGTCAGGAGTCAGGGCGCCAGGAGTTAGGGCGCCAGAAAAACAGGACGCCAGGATTACGTTAGGCGTCAAGCGTTAGGGCGCCAAGAGCCTGTTAAGCGTCAGGAATCAGGACGCGGGATCTTTTCAAGCGCCCTGAATCAGGACGCCAGGAGCCTAGCAAGCGCCACGAACCCGACGAAACCTAGACAACAAGAGTCTAGTAGGCACAAGAGTGTGGCCGACAGACAGGAGCCTCACTCTTTCGTATAGGAGTGCTAATGTCCGCACTCCCCTTTCTCGGGAAAGGAGTTCTTCTCCCGGGAAGAGCCAGATCACTCCAAAACGATCTTCCTTCTGTAGATCAGTTGGACCAGGTATCGGAAGACGAAGAGCCTGTAGATGTAGCAGTTTCGGACTACAAGAGACTTTCTCTTTTGCTGCTAAAGGAGTTCGGAGACTCCCTTCATCCTGCGGACCCTCCTTCACCAGGATCGTTGATGTCCAGCACTAAAGCTCAAATCGTCTCCTTCGTTAAGATGCGCCCCGCTCTTTGTATGCAGGCATTGAAAACTTTTTCAGAGTGGTTGACTTCCAGAAGGGAAGCGGGCAAGACAGTTTTTTTTCCTGCCCTCCTTCCAAGTTAACAGGCAAACCAGGGAGGTGGTACGAGACCAAAGAGCCGATGGGGTTAGGCCTGCCTTCTTCCGCGGATGCGGATTTTTGCTTCCTTAGTGGACTCTGCTAGGAGGAAGTCATTGCTGTCTGCTAAGGCGACTTGGGGGGCATGTGAGCTGGACCACCTTCTAAGGTCCTCTTTAAAAACCCTTGAAGTCTTCAACTTTATGGACTGGGCGTTAGGAGCATTAGCGAAGAGAGCTCAGGACACGGACTTTGTTTCCATGGAGGAATTTCTTTCAAGCGTCCTGGCTTGCCTGGACAGAGCGGTCATGGACGGTTCTGTGGAAGTTGCCTCTCTTTTTGACGGAGCTTTTGAAGAAGAGATCTGTATTTAGCTCTTTCTTAGCAAGAGCAGTATCACCCTTGCAAAGGACATCTCTTCTTTTTGCTCCTTTATCCCCGCACCTTTTTCCACAAGAGAACGGTTAGAGAGGTTTCGAAATCTCTACGGAGAAGGCAACTCAAGATCTACTCACGCACTCAGCCAAGAAGTTTAGGCCGGCAGTGCCGATAGAGAAGAAAGAGAGACCCTCTTTTGTTCAGCCCTTTCGAGGGGCTCCTCTTCTAGAGCCCCTCTTAGAGGTCGAAGACCAGAGAGAAAGAGTAGACCATCTAGAAGGTCCTTCGGGAAGTCTAGATGAACAGCAAGTCCTCCAGACGAAAGTAGGCGCCAGGCTACTCCACTTTGCCAAAGTCTGGGCGCAGAATGGGAGCGGGACTCCTGGTCCCTCTCTATCCTGAAAAAAGGATACTTGATCCCCTTCAGGGAAAATCCTCCCTTGACGACAACTCCAAGGGAGTTAACCGCCAGATACTCGGATCCGGTCCGAAAGCTTGCTATGTTGCAAGCAGTGGAACAGATGATGTCCAAGGAAGCGGTAGAACTGGTTCAAGATCTCCAGTCCCCAGGATTCTACAATCGGCTATTCCTGGTACCGAAAGCATCGGGGGGATGGAGACCAGTTCTAGACGTCAGTGCCCTGAATTTCTTTGTCTTGAAGAAGAAATTTTCAATGGAGACGTCTTCCTCTGTTCTATCTGCTCTTCGTCCAGGGACTGGATGGTGTCCCTGGACCTTCAGGATGCCGTATTTCCATGTGCCAATTCATCCCGGCAGCAAGGAAATATCTGAGGTTCATGTTCCAAGGGAAAGTGTTCCAGTTCCGAGCGATGTGCTTCGGACTTTCGACTGCCCCTCAAGTCTTTACGGACATCATGAAGAATGTAGCTTATTGGCTACATCTGGAAGGGATCAGGATCGTCGTTATATCTGGACGATTGGCTAATAAGAGCCCAATCGGAGAAAAAAATGTCTGGAGGACCTTTTAGTGACTCTAAAGTTGACAAAGTCCTTAGGAACTTTTAGTAAATCACGAGAAATCCATGCTGACTCCCCAGCAAAGTATTGTCTATCTGGGGATTCAGATGGATTCTCGGGATTTTCTAGCGTATCCTTCGCAGGAAAGGAGGAGAACGCTGCCTAGAAAAGGTGTCAGTCTTCTTAAGGAAAGAACATTGTTCCGCGAGGGAATGGATGAGCTTGCTGGGGACCCTCTCCTCTATGGAACAGTTCGTTTCCTTAGGAAGACTTCACCTACGACCCCTTCAATTTTATCTGAAGGAGAAGTGGGATTGGAAGTCACAATCTGGGAGAGACTTTTTCCAATCTCGAAACGGATCAAGGAGAATACCGTTGGTGGTTAGATCCACAGAAAACTAAGCAAAGGAATCTCCCTTCGCTTACAGAACCCGCGCCTAGCGTTGTTTGCAGACGCCTCAGATCAGGGTGGGGAGCGACCCTAGGTTCGCAAGAAGTGTCAGGCATTTGGGAAGGAGAACAAGTGTCCTGGCACATCAACAAGAAAGAGCTAACAGCCATTCATCTAGCTTTGGTTCATTTCGAGGAACAGGTCTCAGGTCTGGGGATTCAGATTCACTCGGACAACACAACAGCCCTCGCTTATAAAGAAGCAAGGGGGGACGCATTCCTTTTCCCGTACGAATCAGCAAAGGATCTGCTGATTGGGCACAGGAAAGGAAGATCTCTCTCCTCACAAGGTTTGTACAGGGAGAGAAAAATGTCCGGGCAGATCTGTTAAGCAGAAAAGATCAAGTCCTACCCACGGAATGGACTCTCAATCCTCAGATTTGCCAACAACTGTGGCATCTGTGGGGAAGGCCCAATATAGACCTGTTCGCGACCAACAAGAACCACAGATTAGAAACCTATGCTCCCCGATCTCGGATCCTCAAGCAGTAGCAGTAGACAGCTTTCTGCTAGATTGGACGGGCTTGGACGCGTACGCCTTCCCTCCTTTCAAGATAGTAGGAGAAGTGTTGAGGAAGTTCGCTTGCTCGGAGGGAACAAGAATGACCCTCATCGCTCCCTTTTGGCCGGCTCTCGATTGGTTCACAGAGGTTCTGGAGTGGTTAGTGGATTTTCCAAGATCGCTTCCACTAAGGAACGATCTTCTCAAACAACCCCACTTCGACAGGTTTTTCACAAAAAACCTCCCCGCTCTAAGTCTGACCGCCTTCAGACTGTCGAAGGACTTGTCAGAGCAAGGGGCTTTTCACGAGAAGTGGCGAAGGCTATTGCAAGAGCCAGAAGAGTCTCCACTTCTAAAGTATATCAGTCGAAGGGGCGGGGAGGTTTGTTTAGAAGATGGTGTAGGGAAAGAAAATATCCTCCTCCAGTACCTCTGTAACTGAAATCGCAGATTTTCTCCTATATTTGAGAAAAAGACTGTAACCTGGTCAGTTTCAACAGTGAAGGGTTACAGAAGTATGCTGGCCTCAGTTTTCGACATAGAGGAATAGATCTGACAAACAATAAAGATCTTCATGACCTTATAAGGTCTTTTGAGACCACGAAAGAACATGTAATCAAGAAGCCTAGCTGGAACTTGGATGTGGTCCTCAAGTTCCTAATGTCGGAAAATTCGTACCGTCTCACGCAGCTTCGTTTAGGGACTTAACAAGAAAGTCCTTTATTCCTTTTTGCGTTAGCAAACAGCCAAGAGAGTGAGCGAGTTGCAAGCTTTGGAAGGTAAAGTGGGGGGGTTTAAGAAAGATTCAGCGATTTGCTCCTTTCAACCATTTTTTCTAGCGAAAAATGAAAATCCCTCAAAGCCTTGGCCAAGAAGTTTTGAGATAAAAGGAATATCTTCATTAACAGGGAGAGAACTAGAAAGGACTTTGTGTCCAGTCAGGGCACTCAAGTTCTACCTGGAGAAGAAGAAGTTGCTGAAAGGTACAGAAGAAAGTCTTGGTGCTCTGTAAGAGATCCGAAAAGAGCGATTTCTAAGAACGCCCTTACATTCTTATAAAAGATGTAATAAGGGAAGCTCACCTTAAATGCGAAGAAGAGCATTTCAAGGTTCTCAGAGTGAGAGCTCATGAAGTGAGAGCCTAGCTACGTCGATGGCTTTTCACAAAACATGGTCGCTTCAGGCTCTTATAGAGTCGACATTTTGGAGATGTAATTCGGTGTTCGCCTCGAATTACCTAAGAGATGTAAAAATTTCGTACGAAAAGTGCTTTGCTCTGGGAGCGTATGTTTCGGCGAATTCAGTGCTGGGAGAAGGGGCTGAGGCTAATCCTTCCTATTTAGTTTAAGGCTTAAATTACTGTTTATTGGTGGTTTGTTTTTATTGGTTAATTGTCAGAGGGAATAGGGACCCTCTTACAATTCATAGATTGTAACAAGACTAACATGGTCAGGTGATCGGGATTGGCTTCAGTGCTCTTTGTGATTTGTTTAATAACCTTAAACTCTGTCATGTAAGAGGGCGAGTCTCCCATTGATATGACAAAAGGTCAAGGCTCTACCATGTAAGTGGGTCAGCCCCCATTGGTACGATCCAGTATAGGCTCTGTCGCGTAAGCGGGCTAGCCCCCATTGACACGATCCAAAGAGTTATTCAACCATAGGTTCATTCCTCGTTGAAACTCTTGAGGCAAGCAGACTCATCGACAGTAGTCATGAAGTCTTCAGCCCAATAAGGTAGGAACTATGGATTATGTTATCCAAGAACATAGGTTGTTTTTTCCCTGTTTTTTTAATGTATTTAGTTAAGTATTATTTTGTTTTTAGCTGTCTCTTGCCCGCCACCAAGGGTGCCCAATCAGCTAAGTATATATCTGCTGGGTAAGTTACTTGTACAAAAATGATATTGTTAAGATACAATAAAGTTTGTACATACTTACCTGGCAGATATATACGATTAATGCCCACCCAGCCTCCCTCAGGAGACAGGTGTAAGAGAAATTATGGCTTAGAAAACGGGAATAGTTCCAGACCCCGCCACCCAGCGGCGGGAATGGTGGATCACCTGACCTACCTGTCGCGTGTGCCGCGAGTTTTGAAATTCTGTCGGGACGACCGAGTCTATAGCTAAGTATATATCTGCCAGGTAAGTATGTACAAAACTTTATTGTATCTTAACAATATCATTGTTATGTAAATTTTTTATTTTTTATTTTTTTTTTTTATTTTACATTTGAACTGATGCTTGATGACGGCTTCATTTTGGTCAAATGCTTCAACAATGTGTAACGAGTTTTGAAAATGTTTCGAACGAGTTTTTTTCTGAAATTTGTTACACGTGACATTTTCTTACAGTTTTGACATATATGACAGATTTCACTCTTATGAAACATACTATGTCCGTATTGTATGCAATAATCGCATTTCCGCATCGAAATAATAGATAAATATGGAGCATGCTAGGTAGCCAGTTAGTGAATTTTGAACGAAATCCTATGGAGTCATGTCACGTGAGATTTGAGCATCACTGTACATTCCTTAACCTGACCTAGCGTTCCATTAATTATGAAATTGATTATAGATACTTGTATTCAACTTGACCTCGCATGCCAGGTCTTAACTGGCTTGGAGGTTACCACCAGTTTCCTTCATACTATTGAACACAACATATTCCTTTTCTTAAGGGTAGGAGGTACACAGCTTGAAGGTAAGCATTTATTCCTTATATTCATTCCTGGTAATTCAAATTAGGTACAAGAGGCATTTATCGGCTTCTAGAAAGAATTATTGCATTAAGAGAGGTTATATATGTATATAAGTACACACACACACATGGGAGTTAAAAAACGCCTGTATAGCATCAGTCAGCCAGGATGGACTGATATGCAACGAAGCCAGTTTTTCTGAAAGTTAAAACCCTCTCATGCAGTCTTGTTTGTCTGTTAACTGCAACGATCAGATTCAATGAAGATTTGACCAGGACAGCATACCATTAATTTCTAAAAGATCTTGCAATGTGAATCATCTGCCAGACTGTCTTAATAATGCTATGCTTACCCACACCAGATTCTCATTAATAGTGCTCTGCATGCATATAAAATTGAAGGTTGTAAGCAATTGTCTTACTAGTAGTAATTCCTTAAAATGCAGAAATGACCAAAGTTCATCTGACTTGAATGTTGATCCATTATCTGGTATGCCAAATTTAGAGAATAAGTGACAAAAATGGTTGATAACTGGGGAGGTTAATCATTAAACATGGAAATGCAAATGAATATTTGGACTATTCAGCAGTTTAAATATGTATAGATACTGTTGGCATGCAAGCATAGTTGGATGGCAAACCACAGCAGCTTGCAAGATGAGTGATTTTGAGGTGGTCTTAGGCAAATACCTTCTGGATGTTGTTGTTTTACTTACAAATAGTCCCAGACCATGGGATTGTGGTCTACGATTGCATGGTTATAAAGCCCTACAGGAAAAAGTGTTTTTTTCAGTGATATATGTACACTAATTGTGTCTGGGGCTGTTCATGTCAAACTCAGTTATGGTCTTACATTGTGTACAGGCTGCATGTGCATAAACTGTCAGGCAATTGCCTTCTTTGGATTCACAGTTCCAGCCTGCTATATTAACTGCCCATTACCGTTCTGACTCCTGAACAGTTGCTGACTATAGTCAAATCAGTTCTCTTGTACTTTGGTTGGTTTCTGAAACAGTTTACAAATTTATTGGGATTTCTGTATTTATGGTTCCCTCCCTGGGATATGATTACGGTGTTTGGATCTAAATGAAATAATTTCCTTTACATACAAGCTTTCACATGTAGAGACACCTTCCTGATCTCTTTCTTTATTCCAGGAGAGTCATAGTGACTTCCTGAGACAAGAGACTTTAGGGTTCAAGTTGATTTTGATAAAAGTGATACAGCCTTGAAACACTTCATGGAGGTGATCATGTCAATGTCTCTTCAGCTTCCAATTGGTTTTAAATTCATCAGAGATATATTTTTGTCAAGGAACTGGTCCTCTGAGGAAACTAAGTCCTCTACCTAATCATTATTCCTACGTAGCAAGTCTCGCCTCCAAAAGTATTGGAGTTGGGTAGAAGGAATAGGATAGTAATGCTGAAAGTGGAGCAGGGTGGGGATTACCACTCCCAAGCCTACTTCTGACCAAACCAGTTCTTCCACATGTCAGGCTTTGATTCCTCCTTTTGAGAAGGAATCTAAAGCCTACAAATAATTTTAGTTTTCTTTCCTAGAATCAGCCTGGATGGGTCCTTCTAGGTGTTGTCACTTTAGAGAACTTATGGTGGGGAGTCTTCAGAGGTGACTGTTGGGGAGATTGTTTATAGGATAAATTGAGGAAGTAAATGCAAGGGCACAGTACCACCCTTACCTCTGTTACCTGTGGGAAGATAGTGCTCATTATTTCAATCATCCCATTTCACTGATATCCTCACTCCCTGCTCCTGTTTGAGGTCCTGAGGATACAGCAATTTTTGGTTCAGTGACAGGTAATCTTTGGAGGAGAAGTTTCAGCCTTCCAGTCATCTGTGAGGTAACCAAGCATGATTTCTGTAGCTTTGCATGACAATGGCTCCTCTTTGGGAGATTTGTCTTTCTAGCCAGGTATTTTGCTAGAAGTCATGCTAGTTCACATGACTGTATCAATTAGAAGTGTAATTTTTCTTACATTCACAGTCAGGAAGAGAGAGAGGCTTGTGAAATCCAAAAATTGTAGAATTTTGGAAATTTAACATGAGTTATACTTTGAGAATTACTGCTTCAGCATCGTAGTTCACTTTCTAAATTAATCCTTCCAGTAACAACTACTACCTCTCCTCCATCCCATGAAGTAGGATTCAGTTGCCTCATCTTAAGGTACTTGAACCCTTTTCTCCTTCAGGGGAAATTGGGCTTAGAATGACTGGATCTGCATGTATGGCACATTATTAGATTGCATTACTGATACCACTTCCTCTCATGTGCAGTGGCCATCTAGAATGCAAAATTGGTGTCTGCCCTTTAGCCCCTTTGTCCTTTGAACACATCTCTGTCCTTTATAACCAGGGGAGTGAGTTGTAGAGCATATCATTCATCCGTGGATAATGTTGCTGTCTACTACCTTAATGTCCTGTTCCTTTAATGGATAAGACAAAATTCCCCTCAATGTTTCTGTAGTATAGTTTGATATATCAAACCATCTGTGACACAGGTCTTACAAGCTATGTATAGAGGTCACACAAGTTAACCTTCACTTGACCAGAAATTGGATATTTACATGTTAGACATCCATGCCACCTGTGTTAAACTGTCTCTTCAGTCCTAAGTGGTAGCTCAAACTTTTCAGGATAGCATGTGTTTTCCACTAAAGGAGTAATTCTGTCCTCAGTTAATGAGACTGTGTATTCCTGCAGGAAAACACTAAATTTTCAAGTAAATAAAATTTTCAAGTATAATTTGTAGTTTACTGGAGTATACAAATTCAAGTAGTAATTCAAACTTAATATCTATCTTTTACCACCTAGTATTTGTCCTTGTTGCTGAAGAAAGTAGAATTGACAGTCAAGTAAGTCCTCACCACCCCCTACATACTACATACCATGTTACAAAGCTTCAGTGGCCAAACCATCTATTAATGAACAATACTCTCATGCAAATACGTACAGGTTTGTGTACATAGGAAAAATACAAATTATCTTGAAAATTTGACATACTATGTACTGTATTTTGCCTGTGTACAAGATGGCTCAGGAGTATGGATCAGATTCTGTCCTGGATCAACTAATTTCTTGAGACTGGTTGATCATTGGTGTAACAAGAAGATATTACTAACCACTTCAGGCCTGTTGTCGCATAAGTTTTTTTTTAATCTTTCATATATCAGCTGTATCTTCTTGATATTTTGGCACAGCATGTTTTAGACCCCTCCTGTAATTTTGGGCAAAATAATGAAGTACCAGAATTTATTGATTAAGGCAATTTATTCTTGAAATTTTTTAATTTCCTGAACGTTTGTTTGAAATTATCTGAGCCCTGTCCTTGGCTTAGTGAAAGAGTTAGGAAGGAAGCCTTGCCCACTCATCATTTTTCTCTGTGTCTTAAAGTAATGAATGGAAGAGTGCACTATGGTATTGCTTTTTGTGTTTTACATATCCAAATTAGTATATACTTTAAAGTATTCCTGTATTCAATTTTTGAGAGATTATCATAGCCTTATGGTTCATTTACAGTTTATATAGATACAAATGAGTGGACTGACAGAAAATTAGAGGGGCAGTAGTTATCTGGTTTTCAGGTATGTTTATTTTGTCTCCAATATGTGCAAACGTCTGAAGTTACCCATAGCTGCAAGTATACTACATCCATCCAGCTGTATCAGCTATGGAAAACATGTTGTGGTATTGTTATCATGGATGCTGCAATGCATTTACATTATGGCAGTCCGGTGCATATAGTAATACAGAGAAGGTAGCAAAGGGGCTAAGAATTTCTCTTAAAAAGGTAAGGGATAATCTCTTTAAGTGTTCTCTTTAACACACAAGCACTAGAACATGATTGAATGATTAGAAAATTATTTTTTTTATCAAACTGACAATTATAGCAATCCGTGGAAGGATTTGTTGAGAATTCGTTTCTTTGTTTCACCACAAAAAACACCAGTCACAACTACTATGGGGAGGTAAATGCACAATTGTTCCTCTGATGGCTGACATCACTACATTTACCATCGCTTCATGAACCATAGGTCCGGGCAATAGACACTGCACCATACCATACCATGCTGACAGAGGCTAGTCATTACCCAACATCTGCAATATTTTATAATCAAAACTGCCCCACTTCCATCACATTCTCGTGGTTTGAAAAACATACATGATATATAAAAACATACAATTGCCTGAAAGATACTGTATAGGAAATGGTTATTGTCAGTAATTCAAAACATAAAAAGCCATATCATAGTAAACTCTTCCATTCATAAGTTTGAGACAGAGTGAGAAACAAGTGGGCAGAGCTTCTTTCATAACTCTAGCAAAGTCAAGGACAGGTGTTTGAATATCTATGAGTACATCATTATACTGCCCAAAATTACCGGATGATCTGAAACTGCTGGGCCAAAATATCAGAATTACAGCTGATATGTAATAAGATATTCACGAAACTTGAGTGACAACTGGCTTGAAATGGTTAGTGGTTCTTGATCAGATAGTATAGTATCCTAAGTAAAAATTACTATTGGCTTACATGCTTGATATATATAAAATAATGAATACTTACGAAGATTAATTTACCAAACTTAAATGTACTTCCCAAATAACAAGATTAATTTACCTAAAGCTTAGATATACTTCCCAAATAGATTTATAAAGTAACAATTTTGTTTAAAAAGGTTTTGTACGTACCATATTTTCCTAAATCCAGTTTAGTATGTACATATTTTCCAAATCAGTTTTTAAGTTACTTGCAGTTTTGACATTTGCCAAGTTTACATTGTGTTACATGCAAACTCATTAATAATGAAAACATTTTATTTATAGCTGTATATCAATCAATTTAGTCAAATGTAAGCAGCAAATGTAATACAGTGGGTCAAGCGGGTTAGTATAGAGTAACGTTTTCTAAAAAATATATACGTATACAGTTGCCGTGACTGTCATATTTATAGTAGTAGTGCTATGAATCTTTTTCTCATGTTGAAAATATTCTTTCCAGATACAAAAATGCAGACCAAAAAGTCAAATGACTTTCAAGAGCTAAAGAAAACAATATGCAAGAATTATCTGAAGGATTCCTGTCCATATGGAAAAGAATGTCGATTTCGTCATCCACCCAAACAGCAAGAAAAGGGGACAGACATTTGCAAGTATTTCTTGCAAAATAAATGTAAAAGGGGATCTGAATGCCCATTCCTACACCAGAAGCCTAAAGCAGAAAAGAAGCAGCGACATGATTGGCTCACATTCTGCCTATACTTTCCTAATGGACAGTGCAAAAATAAAGAGTGCAGGTATGTTAGCTGAATTTTGAATTATATCTCAATTTGTAATTATTGTAATATTCCTTTTAATTTTAATTGTAAGTTTAGTTGTTCATTTTGGTCACTGATAACTTTCACAAAGTTTTGAATGTTACAGAATTGCTCTAATTTCACAAGATATTTAAATTTCATGCTGTATGTAAACTACTTTCATGCAGTTCTGCATATATGTAGGCTTAATCTTTAACAGTGTCCGTAAATGCTTAGGATCCTATTTTAATTGTTCTTTTAAGTGACCGTTGTTTTTAGAGTATATTAACATGAAGTTCTTAATGTTGTCTAAAGAATAACAGGATTAAGACTATTTTTAACACAAAAAATAGGTAATGAATACAGATTTGAAATTAGATAATTGATGTTTTTTGTTTGGATTACTACAGCCAACTATCAAATAAAAAGTACAATGTATTGTTGTGCTTCTTGCCAGAGTAAACAGTGCCATAGGTCATATGTAATAATTTTCTTAAAAAATGCTTTTAAGAAGAATTGACTTCATGGAAAGTTTCTGAAATTCAAATTGAAAATCAGGGTTTGGTAAGGGTGAATGATATTTGAGATAACTATAATGAACTGAGGAAAAATTTTGAATTTTCAAGAATTTTTTTTAATATATTTACATTTGGCAAGCACTTTAATTACATACAGTCAGCAGTTTTCAGTGGCCTGAGATTTCATCCTGTAATATTTATTGGATGACCTGAACTTTGACAAACACATGAACACATTTGTTTATCCTTCCTTGCATTGCAGATAGCAATAATCTATTGATGGTAGCAATAATTAAAGGGGATCTCTTGGCATACATTCTGATGGAACAAACTAAAGACCAGTGAACATGTATAGGAAGCTTTTATAGAATAGAATGCCCATGTGTAAAAACAGGAAAGCGAATACAAAAGAATACATAGTAGGTATATATGTATACTAAATTATCGTCGTCTTCATCATCATTGGTTGCATTGCCACATGGCCTAAAGGGCCTCTGCCTTTAAGGGGGCTAGTGCTGTCATTGCACCTTATGCGTAGACCGCAGGCATTACTAAAGGGTGTTTGCAGTGTCCCTGCAGCCCCTAGCTGCACCCACTCTTTAGCCTTTTACTTTATATCCATTTTCTGTTACTTTCTTCTTTCCAACCTTTAACTTTTACTTTACATATGTAGCAGATGTGGTTTATTTCATCCAAGTTTAATGCTTAGATCCTTCTCATTTATTCTTTGCATTTCTTTGCCTTGTTTATTCTTTGCATTTCTTTGCTTGTTTATTCTTTGCATTTCTTTGCCTTGCTGTCCAACCACTCCAACTCCCTCTTTTTAATGCCTTAACCCTTAATAGCCAGATAGTAATATATGAGTAACAATAACAGGTTTTGAGTGATCGCCAGATTAACTCGTGGTGAGTATCATGATTACATGCCATCAGTTTGTAGGATTCGAGCAGGAAAGAGGTTCCATTACTTCAATGACCTGTAAATTTACTAATGGCAACTTATGAGTCAGTTGTGTTTTTGAGTTGTGACCACAAGGTAAGGTTAATAGACACACTGATGGAGTGGTGGCTATGTACTTGTAGTTATCACTACAGTACTTATCACAGGACTGACTATCTTAGTTCAACCTAGTGCCTGTTATGAGCCAGCACTTTATTAATAGTAGAGGAGATAATCAGACAAGCATATCCTTCAAAAGAAGGGTATGTTGATTGCTCTCAGCTAACCCTAAAATCACTCTGATATGGATCTTTTTCCTGCTGGAATAATGTTCACTGTATTCCTAATTTATGTCCATAATGGCATCCCTTAACTGAAAATCCAGATAAACATTACAGTACTGTAGAACAAGCATAATTGATAGGGAATACCTAGACTTTGCTATTAAAATACACACACAATGTCCAAGACATTGTGTGGGTATTTTTATGAAATAAAAGAATATTTAGGGCTTTCATTTTGTTATCTTATGCAGTCTCCTGTTATTTGCTTCACTAGTCCCATAACATTCTTTTATCAGTGCTGTATGAAACACCACTTTCATATGAAAATGACCCAGTGTAAGGGATCTCAACTACTGATAAGGATTGGCTAGAGAATTGTAGTAGGCTCTGTATTTACTGATGTTGGAATTAACTGGAATTTAACCATAGGTTTTGGAGTAACTGGCAATAATAAAGTGTAGTTGCATTAAAATTTTATCAATACTACCATATATATATTGGAACTGACCATTTGTGGTTAACTCATAGATTATTGATGCCTTTCTCATAATTTTGTCCCTTTGGGTACTGCTCATACTACTACTACCTCTTAATTTAATATCCATATAATTAAAAATTCTGTAATCATTTGATCTTAAAGAGAAAGAAACAAAGATTCACGTAGAGAAAGAAAAAAAGTTGACTCATCATTGTTATTAACTTTTTTATTAGCAAGCTGAAATACGCTAATCCCCTCGGATTCGCGGACTGAACTCACCCATTCATGGATTTTTCTACTGACTTCATATACCCATTATTCAGGAAATTCACCTATTCACGGTATTTTTCACCGAGATATATACAAATTACTGTATTTTATTTTTTTGTGGCTAAATGAACTTTTTGTGTTGAAACTTAAAATACTCAAGTATAAGCAATTTTAGAGGGTTTTTTGTGTTTTTAACTATCAAAACAGACAGTTCTAAGTGTTTTTGAGTGGTTTCAAGTATTCACAGATTTTAGCTATTGGGTGGGGGTTTTGGTACCCATCTCCCACAAATAGTGGTGTGTCTACTGTATGTTATTTTTGTAAAGAATAGAAATACCCCAAACTCTAATGCTTTAGACTAACCCCATTAATCATCAGCTTAGATCTGTTCTGTAAACTCTTGTTAATAAATGGCATGTATTTACAGATTCTTACACATAACAGAGGAAGAAAAGCAAACATTTCGAACTACAGGCAGAATAGGCCCACATTTGTTAGAACAGGCAATGTGTAAGGCCCTGTTGCAAGATGTCACCTTAGATGGAGTCACACCAACTTGCAAGGTACTAGGAATTACACTAATTTTTTGTGGGGCTTAAAAGTCAAGTCCATTTGGGAAAAATCAGTACATACTACCTTTGACAGATCAAAAGGAACTAGAAGTGTTTCTTCTCAGCTCAGAAGTGAAGCTGTTAGTCATTTTTATGCTAATCACAAGTGCCTTTTTTGTATTGTCAGAATTAATGAAGAAGCTTTATTTACAAGTATCTACACTCAGCCTATATTGAATAATGGGGATGACAGCATCCTTATTTTATATTTTTTTATCTTGACGTAAAGCCTTGAGATTTTCTTGATTTTCTTGATATTTTCCTGCTGAACCTGTACTGTACATTGTTCTTCAGGAATACCTGCAAGGATGTTGTGAATGGATGTCCTGTCCACTGCTTCATGTAAGCAGACAAGAATTCTCAGAAGCCATTATTGATATTATGATGGAAAAATTTGAAGCTGTCCTTGGTTCTCCTGAACGTTACCATGGACGTCATAAAAGTGCCTATGACACATCTGCACGACACAGAGAACCTGTTGGTTATGTGTCTTCATCTTTTAGAGATACTCACAGGCAAGATAGGTATGCTCAAGATACTGATGAGGCTTATGGAATTGATTATAGTAAAAGACCTAATTGGTACAATGAACAAGCTGGTGGAACATTGGAATATGATCAACAAGGGTATATTAGCACTGAAACTAATCGCATTATAAAAGGAATATATAATTTAATGAAAGCTGATGCAGGTTTACTCAGGAACACTGATAAATATGAAGTCACAGATTTAAGGTTGAAACTGAATAGTTTAGCTGAAGAAAATGCAAGGTGCCATTATCAGTATTCAAGAATGCAGGAAGTAGATGGGTATAAACCCTTGATACCATCACCTTCAGGCACAGATAACCTCAACTACCAAGATATTGTAAGGCGACTAGAGAGAGAGAATTTGGAAATGAGAAGAGAACTGGCAATGCTACAAGGGAGGGAAGAAAATAATGCTCACGGTGGAAGATATGGTCTGCACCAGGTAAGCATATGTCAGAAATTAGAATTTTATATAAGTAATTTATCAAGTAATTACATAGCTAAGGTTGCTAACTTGTGCGGCAGCTTAAATTTAAAAATTTGCGATACCACTTGTATTGTTTTAGTGTAGATGGCAAACCCAGCCCACTTCCAGGGGAGAATTGGTACAACACAGCTGAAGTACCTAATTCGTTTCTGCCAGTTAATGATTAAACCTCAGTTTTCTTGGGCAGCTTTATTTTACATTTAGTCGCCTGATGGTTGTACTTGTCCTCCATTTGGTGAAGTTTTCATTGTTTTGGTAGCCTTCACACTATTTATGGATAGCTTAGGTTTATTCTTCACTGTGTCCGACTCAAGTGCTTCTAGTACTATTTGCTTTTGCAGCAAAGGCTGCAAAACTAGATTGATGAAAGCTTCCAGTGGCACACAATTTGTAGTAATTGTAGAGGACAATTTTTCAAATGAGTTGACTTGTGTTGAATGCAGGGACTGGGATCAGGGGAAGTGGAAGACTTTAAAAGCCTATTTAAATAAGCTTGAAATGGACAGAAAAATGAAGGCGGCTGTTAAAGCCGAAACTAGGAACTGCTAGCATAGAATGTACTCTCATAAATGAGGTTTGCCGATTTTACCTGTTTGTCATCATCTTAACTGCTTTTTCCCCATTAACCAGCCCTCTGACTATTCCACCCACTCCTTTCCCTGGCTCCCATGCTTTCGACCCTAAATGCCATTGCCAGTCTCGAAGCGCGTGTTGATAAAAAATTGGGCCTTGTAGTTAATACTATGGAGCAGTTAGGAGCATCTGTTAAGGTGGGCTTTGGACCACATGACAAGAACTGTGGCATATGCAAGTTGTTGAGCCTGTCCCTTATTTTTATATTTTTAAAGTCTTAATTTTTTATCCTATGTATGCTCAGATGGTTCAGAAATCTTTTTTCATCCATATTTCCTTTAGATTTTTTTATCTTTCTCATGGATGAGAAAGGACTCTTTCTGCTGTCACAGGCTACAGAGCAGCACTAGGTTTGGTGTTACACCTGAAAGGTGTAGACATCTTTTCATCTTGGGAGATTTCCTTGTTGTTCAGGGGTTTCGAACAAACCTGTTCTCCAAGGGAACTCAAGCCTCCTGCATGGGATGTTTCACTTGTCCTGAGAAGCCTCACTCAAGCTCCATTCGAGCCCTTGCATCATTCGTCTGACTGAGATCTGATGCTTGAGACAGTTTTCCTGTTGGCCCTGGGTTCTTCAAAGAGAGTGGGAAGCTTCCTGGCCTAAGTTATGATGTGAAACATACCAGGGGTTGGGGGTCGGTGACCTTCGAGTTTGTCCCGGAATTCGTGGCCAAGACCCAAAATCCCTCGGTACATGACGACAGGTTTGCCTCTTTTTCCATTCCATCATGGAATGACTTTGTGGACAATGACCCACAGGAGCTCTTACTTTGTCCTGTCAGAGCCCTAAGATGCTACCTTAAAAGGACTCGTCATCTAAGACTTAGATGTCGTAGACTTTTTGTCAGGGCTGGTCGTTTTAGAAAAGAGGTTTCCAAGTATACCATTTCATTCTGGATACGTGAGGCAATTAAGCAAGCTTATTCCTCGCCTGATGGTTTCTGTCGCTGAGTCTGTGTAGGCTGGAGCACATGACATCAGAGGTATAAGTTCTTCTATGGCATTTAAGAAAAATTTTGCTGTTAATAGAATTTTGAGTGTTGGTTCTTGGTTGTGCCAGTCCACGTTCACTTCCTTTTACCTGAAAGATGTTGCTCACAGATCTTTGGACATGTTTTTCTTGGGTCCTTTGGCGGCTGCCCAACAAGTTGTGTAATTCATCCATTACCCCTAATAGGGTATTTTGTATCTTACTTATGATGATTGTGTGGAAGAGAGAATGAGTGAGTTGGCTGATCTCTCTCTCTTTTTTTCCTTCTTCTTCCTACAGGCAGGTAGAGGAATAGACACGTCATATGCTGGACTGGTCTGATACAGGTGAGTAAGGTAGCCATACTGAAAGTTGATGCATTTTTGATCTTTGAAATACCAAACCCTCTATTCAGTAGCAAAATACTCCTCTCCCTACAGCAAGGGGGAGTGAGGAGTGGTATCAAACCCCGGTGAGTATGTGGTTTGTTACTTGAACAGTCAGAATTTTCTTTGGTTCCCTGGTTGCAATGAATCTGCTCATATATCATTGTACTTCAACCCAGACAGCTGAGTTGTTAGGTATCGGTTATCTATCTTTTCATGGGCATGACTACCTTCTCTAGAACCTTTATCTTCTAAGAGGGTGTCATTTTTCCATGAATTTATGGCTTCTCTATTCCTTATCTGTTAAATATCTGACAACTCTGTTATCTTTTTTGATTACCTATCCTGATTATCTTGATTCCTTGAGATATGTTTTGTAGATGTTGGACATTGATCACCCTGCAACCCCTTATTTGTAATTTGATCTTGTCATTGCACCCAAGCCATATACCTTAGTATATTCAGTAGTCGCCCTTTTAAAAATTTCCATTTTCTTTCTTAGTGTCCATGTCTCTAATGCATTGAGTACTACAAGCCTCATGTACGTGATAAATATTTTATGATTATTAT
>NC_061107.1:72040176-72084704 GCF_015104395.2 Macrobrachium nipponense
ATAATAATCATAAAATGTTATTTTCATGATAAAATAAATTTTTGAACATACGCACCTGGTAGTTTATATATATGCTTACGTCCCTGGACGTCAACGGCAGAATTTCAAAACTCGCGGCAATCGCCGATTGGGTAGTCAGGTGCACCACCTGTGCGCCCTCTACCAGGTACGTAGCACCATACCAACTATTCCTCAGATCTTCCATGCCCATAGTTTCTAGAGGGGAGGAGGGTGGGAATTTTTAATTATATATAACTACCAGGTGAGTATGTTCAAAAATTTATTTTATCATGAAAATAACATTTCAAACATCTAACTCACCTGGTAGTATATATATAGCTGATTAACACCTTTGGTGGAGGGTCAGAAACAGCTATCATCGTTGGAATTGACATAAGTGTTAATAAAAACAAACTTACGGGTTCGTACCTGTTAAGGAAGCTGACTTTAATGATATCCTGTCTCATTGTGTCTGCTTTCCTTATGAGGTCCAGCGATCCACCCAGGGGGCTGCAGACCTCTTGGAGACTGTCAACCGGTCAAACCTCTATGTGACTAGACTCCCTACAATACTCTTGTTCGGGCACTACTAAGGAACAAGTTGATCACCTGACTAAAGATCAATGATTGTGGAAGACTGCATCCAGTCTCCACAAACAACCATAACTTTTCAATAGTTCCAAGAGAAGAAAAAGAGTATTGGATTATGGGTTTTAAGGGGTAGACCCTTTTCCCACTACTGAAAGAGCTGCTACAAACGGACCCAGTGTGTAGCAGTCTCATACAAAGTTGCACTTGCGTAAGATAGTGCGACGCAAAAACTGACTTGCTCCTCCAAGAATGTTGCGTCCAGGATATTCTGAAGAGATCTATTTTGTTTAAATGCTACCGAGGTTGCTACAGCTCTAACCTCGTGAGTCTTAACTTTAAGTAGCTTCATATCTGCTTCAGTACATGCTGAATGCGCTTCCCTAATAATTGCCTTATAAAAAAGGATAGCGCATTCTTCGACATTTGCAGAGAGGGTTTCTTGACCGAACACCAAAGCCCTTCTGAAGTGCCACGTATTTGTCTCGTTCTCTCCAAGTAATGCCTCAGAGACCTTACCGGACAAAGAACTCTCTCTACTTCCTCACCCGTGAGATCCGAGAGGTTCGGAATTTCGAATGACGTGGGCCAGGGTTGAGAGGGGCGTTCGTTTTTGGATTAGGAATCCCAACTGTAGCGAGCAGATGGCTTTGCCCTGTCTGAAACCTACAGTTTTGCTGAAGGCATGGATTTCGCTGACCCTCTTTGCTGTTGCTAGGCTAATCAGGAAGAGAGTTTTCATGGTGAGGTCCTTAAGGGATGTTTCCTGTAAGGGTTCGAACCTGTCACTCATTGGAGAAACTTGAGGACTACATCCAAATTCCAAGATGTTGAGGATTGTATTCTTTCCTTAGTTGTCTCGAAGGATCTAAGAAGATCTTGTAGATCCTTATTATCAGATAGATTAAGGTTTCTATGCCTGAAGACAGCTGCTAGCATGCTCCTATAACCCTTGATAGTAGAAGCAGAAAAGTTACGTCTCTTCTTGAGGTATAGCAGAAAATCTGCTATCTGAGTCACAGAGGTACTGGAAGAGGAAATAGAGTGTCCCTGCACCATCCTCTAAAAGTCTCCCACTTCGATTGGTATACCTTAATGGTTGAAGACCTCCTTGCTCTTGCAATTGCAACTCGCTGCCTCCCTCGAAAATCCTCTAGCTCTTGTGAGTTTTTCGATAGTCTGAAGGCAGTTAGCTGAAGAGCTTGGAGGTTTTGGTGATACCTTTCCAAGTGGGGCTGTTTGAGTAGATCTACTCTTAACGGAAGGCTTCTTGGGGTGTCCACCATCCATTCAGTACTCTGTGAACCATTCTCTTGTCGGCCAGAAGGGTGCCACTAGAGTCATCCTGGTTTCCTTCGTGAGCCACAAATTTTGTAACACTCTGTGTACCACTTTGAATGGGGGAAAGGCGTACACGTCTAGATGTGTCCAATTCAGAAGGAACGCATCTATGTGGATTGCTTCGGGGTCTGGGACTGGAGAACAGTAAGTCTCCATCCGTCTTGTCTGCGCTGTTGCAAAGAGATCTATGCAAGGGCGCCCCCAGATTCGCCATAGACTCTTGCAAACTTCCTGATGGAGAGTCCATTCTGTTGTCAAGACTTGATGTTTTCTGCTCAGGATGTCTGCTCTCACATTCTTTTCTCCCTGAATGAAGCGTGTTACCAGAATCACGTTTTTTCCTTTTGTCCAGAGGAGCAGTTCTCTTGCTGCTCTGTATAGAGAGACTGAGTGAGTCCCGCCTTGTTTGCTGATGTAGGCCAACGCCGTTGTGTTGTCGGAGTTGACCTGTACCACTTTGTTCCGGACTACGCTCTCTAATTCCTTGAGAGCTAGGAAAACTGCAGTCAATTCTTTCAGATTGATGTGGAACTTTACTTGCTCCTTGTTCCAGAAGCCCGAGACTTCTAACTTCCCCAGTGTTGCTCCCCAGCCCGAGTCCGAGGCGTCGGAAAACAACACTAGGTCGTTCCTCTGCTCTAGGGAGAGGCCTTCCTGGAGCTTGACGGGATCGTTCCACCACTGTAGATAGTGTTTCATGTCGTTCGAAACAGGAATACACATTGACTCTAGTGTCTTCTTCTGTCCCAATGCTGATTTAGATGAAACTGCAGAGGGCGTAGGTTCAGTCTTCCCAAGGAGACAAACTGTTCTAGCGAGGAAAAGGTCCCCAGCAGACTCATCCATTCCCTCGCAGAGCACTTCTGTTTCTTTAGGAAGTTTCTTATTTTCTCTAAAGCTTGTTCCGTTCTCAATGTGGACGGAAAAGCCCGAAAAACCTGACTCTGAATCCTCATCCCAAGTACAAGATTTCCTGGGATGGGATCAGTTGGGATTTCTGGTGGTTTATCAGAAGGCCTAGGTCTTCTGATAATCGAATTGTTTTCTGAAGAACTTATCCAGACAAGTTGGGTAGGAATGGGCTCTGAGGAGCCAATCGTCCAGATACAATGAGGCTCTGATGCGTTTCTTGTGTAGCATTGCTGCTACGTTGCTCATAAGTTTTGTGAAAATTTGAGGTGCGGTATTTAGACCGAAACAAAGAGCTCGGAATTGAAATGTTTCCTGTCTTGTAAACAAATCTTAGGTACTTTCTGGAGTTTGGGTGGATCGGGACGTGAAAATAAGCATCCTGGAGATCCAACGAAACCATCCAGTCGTCTCGTCTGACTGCAGCAAGAACTGATTTCGTTGTCTCCATAGTGAATTTTGTTTTTCTTCACGAAAAAAAATTCAGGGAACTCACGTCAAAATCGGTCTCCATCCGCCCGAGTTCTTGGGGACCAGGAATAATCGATTGTAAAAACCCCGGAGACTCCAGGTTCTGAACTCTTTCTATTGCTTCCTTCTGAATTAGCATAGAAACCTCTTGTTGTATCGCTAGAGTCTTGGACTCCTCTCTGTACTTGGCTGACAGATCGATCGGTCTTTCTGCTAAGGGGGGTTTTTTCCAGAAAGGGATCTTGTATCCTTCTTTGAGAAGCTGAATAGACCAAGGATCTGCTCCCTTTTTCTCCCATGTTTGCCAAGAATTTTTGAGTCTGGCTCCTACCACTGTCTGAAGAAGAACTTTGTCAGACTTTATTACTTCCTCCTCTGAAGCCTCTTTTCTTGGAGTTTTTTGTAATAGGTCCTTGCATTCCCTCTCCTGAGGGATCTACCTCGAAAGGGCCGAGAACTACGTGGTAGAGGAGTGGTTTCTTTAAGTTTCTGTCCTGCAAAATTTGACGGAACAACTCTCCTTGCTGCTTTAGTCATCAGATCTTGTGTCGCTTTTTGAGTCAGAGCTGAGGATACTTCTTTTACCAAACTATGCGGAAAAAGATGAGTCGAAAGGGGGAGCGAAAAGCAGTTTCCGCTCTCTGAGTGAGCGTTACTCCACTCGAAAGAAAAGAACAAAATTGGGCCCTTTTCTTCAAGATTCCAGCTGAGAAAAGGGCTGCTAGCTCGTTCGACCCGTCTCGAAGCGCTTTGTCAATGCATGACATAAGGTGAACGAGTTCTTCCGTTTTGGTAGACTTCAAGTTTTCAATTTTCTTTCCCAACGAACCCAGAGTCCAGTCTAGGAAGTTAAAGACTTCGAAGGCTCTAAAAATCCCTTTGAGGAGGTGGTCCATTTCAGAGGAAGACCAAAACACTTTCGTCTTCCCCATGCCGTCCGACGAGAAGAGTCCCACAAGACTAGAGAAGTCCCCATGGGAAGAAAGCTGGAACTCCCAAACCTAGGACTTCTCCAGTGTCGTACCAGATGCTGATCTGGAAGCTAATCTGGCCGGAGGAAATGAGAAAGCTGTTTTTCCCTGGTCTTTCTTAGAGTCCATCCATTCCTTCATTAATTTCAAGGCTCTTTTCGAAGAGCGCGATAATACCATCTTCGTAAAGTCGGATTCTTTAGAAGCCTTCCCTAAAGTGAACTCTGAAGGTGGAGAACGAGGGGCAGCTGGCACAAAACTTTCTGGAAAAAGTTCCGCAAAAACTTTCATAAGCCTTTTAAGATCTGCTGAAGGTTGTAGATCTGTTTGATATTCTTCCTCGGAAACGACTTGCATCTGATCAAAAGGAGAATGGGGGATGTCTTCATTCCTTTCTTCTGATTGAGACACAACTGATGTAGCGATGTCATGTTGCGTTTGTGCATCCTGCTGTCCAGTTTCTTGATGCCTGGAGTCTTGTCGTCCAGTACCTTGATGCCTGGTGTCCTGGCATCCTGTCTCATGACGATTTTCGTCCTGGCGTCTTGCTTCAAGACGTTTTTCGTCCTGGCGTCTTGCTTCAAGACGTTTTTCGTCCTTGCGTCTTGCTTCAAGACGTTTTTCGTCCTGGCGTCTTGCTTCAAGACGTTTTTCGTCCTGGTGTCTTCCTTCAAGACTTCTTTCGTCCTGGCGTCTTGCTTCAAGACGCTTATCGTCCTGCTGTCTTGCTTCAGATGTTTTTCATCCTGGCGTCTTGTTTCAAGACGTTTTTCGTCCTGTCGTCGTGCTTTAAAACGTTTTTCGTCCTGGCGTTTAACAGTAAGAGTAGCAGGTTGATATGACTGCATAAGAGAGGAGAGTTTCTGCTTAAAATCTTGCAGTACGGAAAACTGTGGAGGCTTCTTGCTGCTGGGAACAGACTAGAGAAGTTGCAAAGTCAATCTCTCTCTCTTCATTCTGTTCGTCTTGAGATGAAAGGCCTGAAGAACGCCAATCCGAAGGAGGAGCAGGAGCATGCACTGAAGGCATCCAATCGTCCGATGCTTCCTTTACTCCTACCAAAGACGACGGCCGCCTGTGCGGTATCTTACGTCTTATATTGGTAGGAGAGCAAACATCGGAGACGAAAGGGAAGGGAAGCGAACAGGAGTTGTAGCACGCACCGAAAGTCTCCCTTCGTCCGATCCTTCCTTATTTCCTGCCAAAGACGACGGCCGCTTCTGGCGGGACCATCATGCGTCTTGATTTGGCAGGAGAGCAAGCATCGGAATCGAAAGAGAAACGATCCGGAGTTGCAGTTTGCACCGAAGGTTTCCTTCCCCCTTTCCAATATTTCCTTGCCTCCTACCAAAGACGATGGTCGCCTGTGCGACGTCTTACGTCTTAATTTGGTAGGAGAGCAAATATCGGAACCTGAAGGGAAGCGCTCGGGGCTGCCACCAATGACTACATCCTGGACGCTCTTGACGTATATCGTCCTGGGTCCAGTATCAAGACGCTCGGCGTCCTGGGATTTCCTTTTAAATGGGTCTGGATTTAGAAGTCTGACGCCAGCCCCGTCTGGGTACTGCGTCGTCAGAAGACGAAGAAAACACTTTAACCTCGCCTTCCTATAGCGTAGTGAGCGTCCTGGGGATCGTCTACAGGTACGCTCGAGGGGACGACCGCTCGGGAGGCTAAAACCTCTCGCCTCCCTTCGTCGGTCGACTTTCCTTCTCACAGGGGTTGGTGAGCTTGGAAGAGGTCTAGGACTAGGAGCACGACAAGTCCGAGCGGCCGCACCCTCCACTGCACTTGCACTAATTTCACTATTCACTTTAATATCTCTCATATTAGACCATAATTTATCCCTGTCTTGTGCCAGGGATTCTACCCGTTGACCAAGGCTTGAATGGCCGTCATCATGTCCTGTAATGATGGACTTTTACCTGTTTCTGAAACTGGATTTGGTAATGATACAACAGGAGGAGGATCAATAGGATTATCGAGGGATAGAGAACTATCTATTCCTTGACTGTCTATGGAGGAGCGAGACAAGGTCTTCTTCGCTCTCCTTATCCTATCCTTCTCTAATTTACGCACATAGCGGTAATATTCAATCCATTCAGTCTCAGGCAAGCCCACACATTCATCACATCTATCACCTATCTCACAAACTTTTCCTCTGCATTTACTACAAATAGAATGAGGATCTAAAGAGGATTTAGCAAGTCTAGTCTTGCAACCTTTCACACACATTCTCAAACTTGAAGCAGAATCAGACATGATGAGAAATCAAAAAGAGAGATCAAAAACAAGCAAAGGTCAAACCAACAATATCGAAACGAAATCAAAATCCAATCAAGCGAAAGCCAAAGCCAAAGTGTACTTCACCAAATAATACTGCAAAAGACACGGGCTATAACGAGCGAAGTTCCAACGATGTCACCGTAGCGGCGGCAGGGAAGATCTGAGGAATAGTTGGTATGGTGCTACGTACCTGGTAGAGGGCGCACAGGTGGTGCACCTGACTACCCAATCGGCGATTGCCGCGAGTTTTGAAATTCTGCCGTGACGTCAGGGACGTAAGCTATATATATAACTACCAGGTGAGTTAGATGTTTGAAAATATTTATCACGTACATGAGGCTTGTAGTACTCAATGCATTAGAGACATGGACACTAAGAAAGAAAATGGAAATTTTTAAAAGGGCGAATACTGAATATACTAAGGTATATGGCTTGGGTGCAATGACAAGATCAAATTACAAATAAGGGGTTGCAGGGTGATCAATGTCCAACATCTACAAAACATATCTCAAGGAATCAAGATAATCAGGACAGGTAATCAGAAAAGATAACAAAGAGTTGTCAGATATTTAACAGATAAGGAATAGAGAAGCCACAAATTCATGGAAAAATGACACCCTCTTAGAAGATAAAGGTTCTAGAGAAGGTAGTCATGCCCATGAAAAGATAGATAACCGATACCTAACAACTCAGCTGTCTGGGTTGAAGTACAATGATATCTGAGCAGATTCATTGCAACCAGGGAACCAAAGAAAATTCTGACTGTTCAAGTAACAAACCACATACTCACAGGGGTTTGATACCACTCCTCACTCCTCCTTGCTGTAGGGAGAGGAGTATTTTGCTACTGAATAGAGGGTTTGGTATTTCAAAGATCAAAAATGCATCAACTTTCAGTATGGCTACCTTACTCACCTGTATCAGACCAGTCCAGCATATGACGTGTCTATTCCTCTACCTGCCTGTAGGAAGAAGAAAGGAAAAAAAGAGAGAGAGATCAGCCAACTCACTCATTCTCTCTTCCACACAATCATCATAAGTAAGATACAAAATACCCTATTAGGGGTAATGGATGAATTACACAACTTGTTGGGCAGCCGCCAAAGGACCCAAGAAAAACATGTCCAAAGATCTGTGAGCAACATCTTTCAGGTAAAAGGAAGTGAACGTGGCCTGGCACAACCAAGAACCAACACTCAAAATTCTATGAACAGCAAAATTTTTCTTAAATGCCATAGAAGAACTTATACCTCTGATGTCATGTGCTCCAGCCTACACAGACTCAGCGACAGAAACCATCAGGCGAGGAATAAGCTTGCTTAATTGCCTCACGTATCCAGAATGAAATGGTATTCTTGGAAACCTCTTTTCTAAAACGACCAGCGCTGACAAAAAGTCTACGACATCTAAGTCTTAGATGACGAGTCCTTTTAAGGTAGCATCTTAGGGCTCTGACAGGACAAAGTAAGAGCTCCTGTGGGTCATTGTCCACAAAGTCATTCCATGATGGAATGGAAAAAGAGGCAAACCTGTCGTCATGTACCAAGGGATTTTTGGGTCTTGGCCACGAATTCCGGGACAAACTCGAAGGTCACCGACCCCCAACCCCTGGTATGTTTCACATCATAACTTAGGCCAGGAAGCTTCCCACTCTCTTTGAAGAACCCAGGGCCTACAGGAAAACTGTCTCAAGCATCAGATCTCAGTCAGAGGAATGATGCAAGGGCTCGAATGGAGCTTGAGTGAGGCTTCTCAGGACAAGTGAAACATCCCATGCAGGAGGCTTGAGTTCCCTTGGAGAACAGGTTTGTTCGAAACCCCTGAACAACAAGGAAATCTCCCAAGATAAAAAGATGTCTACACCTTTCAGGTGTAACACCAAACCTAGTGCTGCTCTGTAGCCTGTGACAGCAGAAAGAGTCCTTTCTCATCCATGAGAAAGATAAAAAAATCTAAAGGAAATATGGATGAAAAAAGATTTCTGAACCATCTGAGCATACATAGGATAAAAAGGTAAGACTTTAAAAATATAAAAATAAGGGACAGGCTCAACAACTTGCATATGCCACAGTTCTTGTCATGTGGTCCAAAGCCCACCTTAACAGATGCTCCTAACTGCTCCATAGTATTAACTACAAGGCCCAATTTTTTATCAACACGCGCTTCGAGACTGGCAATGGCATTTAGGGTCAAAAGCATGGGAGCCAGGGAAAGGAGTGGGTGGAATAGTCAGAGGGCTGATTAATGGGGAAAAAGCAGTTAAATATGATGACAGAACAGGTAAATTGGCTACACCTCATTTAGGAGTATGTACATTCTATGCTAGCAGTTCTTAGTTTCGGCTCTAACAGCCGCCTTCATTTTTCTGTCCATTTCAAGCTTATTTAAATAGGCTTTTAAAGTCTTCCACTTCCCCTGATCCCAGTCCCTGCATTCAACACAAGTCAACTCATTTGAAAAATTGTCCTCTACAATTACTACAAATTGTGTGCCACTGGAAGCTTTCATCAATCTAGTTTTGCAGCCTTTGCTGCAAAAACAAATAGTACTAGAAGCACTTGAGTCGGACACAGTGAAGAATAAACCTAAGCTATCCATAAATAGTGTGAAGGCTACCAAAACAATGAAAACTTCACCACATGGAGGACAAGTACAACCATCAGGCGACTAAATGTAAAATAAAGCTGCCCAAGAAAAATGATATTGTTATGATACAATAAAGTTTGTTCATACTTACCTGGCAGATATATATATAGCTGTATTTTCTGAAGTCCGACAGAAATTCAAAAACTTCCGGCACACACAGTGGTCGGCCAGGTGGTTAGTACCCATTCCCGCCGCTGGGAGGCGGGTATCAGGAACCATTCCCATTTTCTATTCATAATTTTTATTTCCACTGTCCCCTGAGGGGAGGTGGGTGGGTATTTAATTATATATATCTGCCAGGTAAGTATGAACAAACTTTATTGTATCATAACAATATCATTTTGTTCATGAAACTTACCTGTCAGATATATATATAGCTGAATCCCACCGTTGGAGGTGGGAAGGGACAGAATAGAAGGATTTTGGGAAACAAATGCATGCAGATGATTTACATCTTGGTTCCACCTGTTAGCATAGCTGGCTTCGTGGTTATTGCCACGTAAGTCTGCTTGTGCTACTAGAGTTGCCAGCGAGGTAGAGACCTATATAGCTGGTGCACTCCAGATGATCTGTCAACAGGGGCGAGACCACGACGTGACTAGACCATATTGACCATACCATGAGGGCTAAGAAGTAAAATAAATATATATATAAAAATATATATCACCACCTGACCAACCTAGCCAAAGTTAAGGTGTGTTAACTAAGGCTTAAGAGTTAAGAAGTCACCGTTGTCGGCGACTCAACTACTAAATTAAGAGCTCTTCCTAACCATTTTCTACAGGATAGGATGAGTGGTACTACTTGCCCCAAGATTGTGTCTGCAGACACGTATGGCCCTAGCGAGCAGCAGATCTCATATGCCATCTTCACATCTCGCAGGGAGTGTGAATTGAACACAGAGTTGCTTCGCTAAAACATGGTACTCAGGATGTTGCTGAGTGCCATGCTCTGTTGAAATGCTTCCGAGGCCGCGCCCTCACCTCGTGAGCATTCAAATCAAAAGATTTCAAATCTTTGTGCCAACACAATGAAGGAGCTTTTTTTTTTTTTGAAAGAACTCCTTAACAATAAAGCCAGGGTGTTCTTCGATATGGGCAAGTCTGGTCTTTTCGGAACACTGCAGATTGTCCGTACGACTTCGACTTTCTTGAGTTTTATGTAGATAAAACTTGAGACCTGACAGGGCACAGGACTCTCTCTGGCTCCTGCCCAATAACTTGTGCCATCCTTGATTCCAAGCTCCTGGCCCAAGAACAAGACGGGTTTCCATTCTTAGGCCACAACGGAAGGCTTAGAGAAACGCCACCGCCTTGTGTTCTCTAATGCCAAAACTTTCTGACGATGGCTGAAAACCTCACTAACCCTCTTTTTGTCGTATCTAGGGTGGTTAGAAAAAGGCCTTCCTGATCACGTGCAAGAAGTTAACAGGTAGGAGATGTTCGAATGCTTTGACATCAAGAACTTCAGACTATGTCTAAGTTCCATATTGAAAGCTTCGATCTGGGACATGCAGTCAGTCTGTACTAAAGTCAGGTGCCGACCCAGTTGACCGCAGTCAAGACGAATCAAGGACAGCAAGGCTGTACCCTGAAGACCATAAGGCACTATTCTTCGCTGAAGGATGAGTGTCTGGACTGCCTGGGCGATTCAAGCTAAGCAAACCTTGGGGTATGAACGCAACCCAACGTCGTTAGCGAATCAACTCCTGAGCCACTCCTGACTCGAGCTTCTGGTGCCAGGAGAAAGGAGCGAGGAGCAAAAAGGCGATTCAGTCCCGAAGGACGAATGCCTGACAGTCCAACCTGGTCTCATGTAAACGATCATCGGGGGTGTGTAAACGCAACCGACTTCGTCAACAAGAAATCAGGGCTACTATGTGTCTCCTGATCTCGCACGAGTGTCTGACTCCGAGAAAACAGGTGAGACAAAAAGTAGATGGTGAGCGAGTTTCGAGATTCCACAGAACTCAAAGATCGTGAAGGGCTTTGTTGTTTGACAGAAGCAAATCTCTGAGCCCAAAGGCCGTCAACAACATATTTGCGTATTCTTTAATAGTTGTGACTGCCAGCTTATCCATTCTTCAAACGGAAAGGGAAGACGGCAATCTTATGCTGTCAACATCTCGATAGTCTGAACGTAGTCAGACTCAGAGCGGAGAGGTTATAGGTACCTTTCGTGTAAAGTAGACCGACTCTCTCGGAAAAGGTCCTTGGAAGGACGTGACCTCTGTGAATCTAGATCTTGAAGGCCAAACATGCGATTAGCGTCATTGTCGCTCCCTGTGATGGTATAAATCATCTTATTACATTTCCTAAGCGTTTGAAAAAGGGGAAAAAGAGACTAAACATCCATCCTGTTCAATATCATAGCGAAGAGATGTATGAAAGGACGTCCCTAAAGTCTCCATAACTCTCAACATCTCTAAAGAAAGATTCCACTCGGAAGTCAGTAGTTGCTGCCGTCGATCGAGACGATTCGTACGGACTTTTGCAATCCTGTAACGAACCTCTAGAGGATCGTTACATTCTACGCCTGTTGTTATAATAGGCTCTTTCTCGTAAACCCGAACAGGGACGAGAGAAGACACTTCCCAAGATATGAGAGAGCTGTGGAAGATCAGAGTTGATATGGACCACTGGTTCCAAAAACTCGTTTCCAGGACTGGAGGGACGACAGAATTGCTTCCACTTCTTTCAGATTATGATCCAGGACATCTGAAACCCTCTCAGATGTCCGGCACCTTCTTTCTATCACCTAAAGTGATACTTAACGCACCGAGAGATGTTCAGAATCATTCCTAGATCTTTAATAAAATTTCAGTTTCCCGGTAGGAAAAAACTGTAGAGGTCTGAATTGCAGTCTATTCAGGGAAACAAACTTCTTTAGGAAGGAAATGGTCCCCAGCAAGCTCATCCATTCCCTCACACAGTATGTTTACTTCCCTAAAAAGGCTGCGCTTTGCCTAAGCAGGAGAGCATATAATAGTGAAATGTTGCGGTAGACTCGTAGTCCTATACCGTGCGGTAACGAGCACCGAAAGGAGTAAGAGATATCTCTGAGAACATAGTAAGGCAAAACGAATGCAATGTTTATTCATTCATGTAAGAAATCCCCTCAATCTTAGGCTAAAGTCCGTGATTGTAGGGCAGAGATACAGTTAGTCAGTCAATCCCGCGGAGAGAGAGAGACGTAACTGCCAGCACAGAGATACGGTTAGTCAGTCAATCCGCGGGAGAGAGAGAGACGTAACCTACCGCGCATGACAGCGAACGAGCTGGTACTGCCTCGTTGGACTGGCGGAGAGGACAGTGACAGCAGCAGCTTACGATCGTCGTCTCTTAACTTTATGCCTGGGTTGCCAGCTACCCTATTCTACGAAGAAATAGGTCCGTAATTTTTAGCATAAAGAGACTCTCAAGCTGGTATATTTAAGCGAAACAGAAAACGCTAAATATATAGATGCGTTCGTGTCGTCATAACACTACCATACAACGGTAAAAAGATAAATCGGAAACTCCTGGAAGGCTGCAGGGAGTAACGATTTTTAAATGTCCTTAAAAATAATAGACAATAGACCCTCTCGGTTGCCATCCGAAGAGGTAATACAGCAAGGTATAATGACTTGAACCAACCAGTAGTAAAATAACGCAAGGCAAAATATGATATATTGCAATAAAGTTTTTTCATACTTACCTGGCAGACATATACTATAGCTGAATTCGGAAATACAGCTACATACATATCTGACAGGCAAGTTTCATAAACAAAACTCAAGAGAATTGAAGCGGACAGCTCAAGCTTCTCATGTTATTGGACATAAGCGTTCATTGACGTAGTCTACAAGTCTATTTCTTGTACGAGTCTGCGAATGATGAATGAGAGCTCTTCCGAATCTTGTCAATAAGAGCTTATCCGCTTACGCAATAAAAAGTTAATGAGAAGTTTGTCAATGAGAACTAACCCATTACGGGACAAAGAGATATTTTGTCAATGAGGGGATACCCACTTACTTGACAAAACGATAGTATATTGTCAATGGGGGAAATTCACTGAATGACAAAACGTAATCCAGGAAGTCGAGCATTTTATTTTCGATTCCCGTCTCAAACGAGGAAGGGGCAAGAATCCAGTTAAGAGACGGCTTACGACAGGTAGAACGACAATGTTCAATTCGGCAGCGTAGTCCCGACTAGGAAACTAACAAAATCTATCATCTGAAAAGCCCTTTCAGATGGGCTAAAAAGCTTGCAAAATTATCCTGGGAAGAGAGAAGAAACTCTCCAACCAGCTTCCTCTCCCGTATCAAAATTTATTGGCAGTATGGCAAAGGAAAGTCCTGTCTTGCGCTTTCCCTGAAGAGCGTCCTTTTGACGAGTGCCTTTGCAAGAATCCTACTGAACGTTGCGAGAGTCCTGACGTGCAGGACGTCGAGCTTTTACATAACCCATAGCTGCCTTACCGCAAAGTCTTGACTGCGGTAGAGCAAAAGAGATCTTCCGTTGAGCTTTCCATAACTCCATCCAATCCTGGACTTTACGAAAAGCAATATTACTGACAGAGACCTCTATAATTCACGAAACCCGTGGTCTTGCGGGTTCGAAAACGAAGTTTGCCTTTTCACTTTAAGCTTCCTCCGAAGCACTGCTTACTTCACAGGCGATGTAGAAGGGATCACCGAAGTTAGGTAAAAAAAATCTTTAGGCCCAAATCAGCTTGAAGACTTCAACAGAAACGTTCAGCCAGGCGAGTCTGGACACCTGGCGTGCGCTGGCTGCAGCGACGCTCGGCGTCCACTGGCTAGCAGCGAGCACGCTCGGCGTCCACTGGCGAGCAGCGAGCACATCTCGGCGTCCACTGCGTGCGCTGCTCGCGCTCGGTATCCACTGCCGTGCACTCGGCCTCGGCGTACTACGGTGCGTGCTTGGCGTGCACCCGCGCGCGCTGGCGTCCATCCGAACGTCCCGTCCAAGCCGAGCGTCAAAAAGCGTGCAGAAAAGCGTCACGCTCCTGACAGGCGTCAATGCAAGCGAAACTGCCTTCAGGGAAGAGCATTAGACATCTCGGAGAGAAAACCGACTGCACGAAGCAGTCTCAGGTGAAGGGTTGATCGTGTGAGAATACGCGCGGGGCGAGGGAACGCCTTCTTATTCTCACAGCAACAAAGCTAGGACGTCCGCGCTCAAAAGCGTCCTGCTAATATGACTTGCTTCCCTTTTCTCGGTGGAAAGGCGTACACGAGTTCAGGCGACGTTCGCCTTCTTACTTCTCACTGCAACGCATGACAAGAGAGAGAGAGAGGACGTGAAACGTCCTCTTCTATAAAGCTTCTATTTAGAGGGCGCGAGTCCTTCCGAAAGCTCCAAACCCTGCGCAGGGAGGACGCTTCGGAGGACGAGAAGCAATCCTTCAGGATTCGCGCACGCACTTTGGCAGCCTGGGAGTAACTTCAGGTCTGCCGAAGGCACGTCAGATCGGTGGGAGTTCCTCGTAACCCTCCTTCGGCTTTCGACATGCTCTCTCCCTGTTCCTGGGAGTCAAGCAGAGGTCCCGGCCTAGAGGCGAAATAAGGCCGATCTGACGCACCCTCCACTACACAAGGGGCACTGTCACTGCACTTAGCCACTTCACTTTTGCTCTCCAAAGCCAGCACTTTCGATTCTAAGTACGAATCGATAGAGTATCAGAGACAAAGGTCAATACCCTCTACAGAAACTGTTTAGGCCCGAAGGCAACATTACAGGGTTTGGAGGGTAACAACTACAGAAGTAGCACTCTTCACCACAATGATAGGAGAGCGAGCACCTTAGATTCCAAGATACAGATGGAATCTATAACGTAAAGGGCATTACCTCACGAGACATATTTATAGCCCGTAGGCCATACTACAGGGTTAGGCAAAATAAAGTCTACAGGTAGGTTAGCCTACCCTGACTTTGTTTACTGATTAATTGCGTACATACGAATATAACGTTCTTCCTTACGGAATTAGACAAAGTCTCACACTCCTTACATGACAAATCTCAACAAAGAAGCAAGACACATAGCCCTCGTGCATATCGAGTGCGGAACTACCGAAGCTTTCGGTAGCCACACCCTATCTTAGCAGACAACACCCTCTGAAACTAGCCTAACTAGATTCAGATATACAAAAATGAATCATATTCAAAACAATTTAAGATAGCGTATGCCTAGCCACAAATCCAAGTCAATAAATCAAAAGACAATTAGGATATTTAGCGGCCATGAATTTTCCAAAATCCTAAGACGGAGGTACTGAAAACCACCTGGCCGACCACTGTGTGTGCCGGAAGTTTTTGAATTTCTGTCGGACTTCAGAAAATACAGCTATATATATATCTGACAGGTAAGTTTCATGAACAAACTGAGGTTTAATCATTAACTGGCAGAAACGAATTAGGTACTTCAGCTGTGTTGTACCAATTCTCCCCTGGAAGTGGGCTGGGTTTGCCATCTACACTAAAACAATACAAGTGGTATCGCAAATTTTTAAATTTAAGCTGCCGCACAAGTTAGCAACCTTAGCTATGTAATTACTTGATAAATTACTTATATAAAATTCTAATTTCTGACATATGCTTACCTGGTGCAGACCATATCTTCCACATTGAGCGTTATTTTCTTCCCTCCCTTGTAGCATTGCCAGTTCTCTTCTCATTTCCAAATTCTCTCTCTCTAGTCGCCTTACAATATCTTGGTAGTTGAGGTTATCTGTGCCTGAAGGTGATGGTATCAAGGGTTTATACCCATCTACTTCCTGCATTCTTGAATACTGATAATGGCACCTTGCATTTTCTTCAGCTAAACTATTCAGTTTCAACCTTAAATCTGTTTGACTTCATAATTTATCAGTGGTTATGAGTAAACCTGCATCAGCTTTCATTAAATTAATTTATATTCCTTTTAGAATGCGGATTAGTGTTTCAGTGCTAATATACCCTTGTTGATCATATTCCAATGTTCCACCAGCTTGTTCATTGTACCAATTAGGTCTTTTACTATAATCAATTCCATAAGCCTCATCAGTATCTTGAGCATACCTATCTTGCCTGTGAGTATCTCTAAAAGATGAAGACACATAACCAACAGGTTCTCTGTGTCGTGCAGATGTGTCATAGGCACTTTTATGACGTCCATGGTAACGTTCAGGAGAACCAAGGACAGCTTCAAATTTTTCCATCATAATATCAATAATGGCTTCTGAGAATTCTTGTCTGCTTACATGAAGCAGTGGGACAGGACATCCATTCACAACATCCTTGCAGGTATTCCTGAAGAACATGTACAGTACAGGTTCAGCAGGAAAATATCAAGAAAATCAAGAAAATCTCAAGGCTTTACGTCAAGATAAAAAAATATAAAATAAGGATGCTGTCATCCCCATTATTCAATATAGGCTGAGTGTAGATACTTGTAAATAAAGCTTCTTCATTAATTCTGACAATACAAAAAAGGCACTTGTGATTAGCATAAAAATGACTAACAGCTTCACTTCTGAGCTGAGAAGAAACACTTCTAGTTCCTTTTGATCTGTCAAAGGTAGTATGTACTGATTTTTCCCAAATGGACTTGACTTTTAAGCCCACAAAAAATTAGTAATTCCTAGTACCTTGCAAGTTGGTGTGACTCCATCTAAGGTGACATCTTGCAACAGGGCCTTACACATTGCCTGTTTCTAACAAATTGAGGGCACCTATTCTGACCTGTAGTTCGAAATGTTTGCTTTTCTTCCTCTGTTATGTGTAAGAATCTGTAAATACATGCCATTTATTAACAAGAGTTTACAGAACAGATCTAAGCTGATGATTAATGGGGTAAGTCTAAAGCATTAGAGTTTGGGGTATTTCTATTCTTTACAAAAATAACATACAGTAGACACACCACTATTCGTGGGAGATGGGTACCAAAACCCCCACCCAATAGCTAAAATCTGTGAATACTTGAAACCACTCAAAAACACTTAGAACTGTCTATTTTGATAGTTAAAAACACAAAAAACCCTCTAAAATTGCTTATACTTGAGTATTTTAAGTTTTAACACAAAAAGTTCATTTAGCCCCAAAAAAATAAAATACAGTAATTTGTATATATCTCGGTGAAAAATACCGTGAATAGGTGAATTTCCTGAATAATGGGTATATGAAGTCAGTAGAAAAATCCATGAATGGGCGAGTTCAGTCCGCGAATCCGAGGGGATTAGCGTATTTCAGCTTGCTAATAAAAAAGTTAATAACAATGATGAGTCATCTTTTTTTTCTTTCTCTACGTGAATCTTTGTTTCTTTCTCAGCATGAATCTTTAAGATCAAATGATTACAGAATTTTTAATTATATGGATATTAAATTAAGAGGTAGTAGTAGCATGAGCAGTACCCAAAGGGACAAAATTATGAGAAAGGCATCAATAATCTATGAGTTAACCACAAATGGTCAGTTCCAATATATATATGGTAGTATTGATAAAATTTTAATGCAACTACACTTTATTATTGCCATAGTTACTCCAAAACCTATGGTTAAATTCCAGTTAATTCCAACATCAGTAAATACAGAGCCTACTACAATTCTCTAGCCAATCCTTATCAGTAGTTGAGATCCCTTACACTGGGTCATTTTCATATGAAATGGTGTTTCATACAGCACTGATAAAAGAATGTTATGGGACTAGTGAAGCAAATAACAGGAGACTGCATAAGATAACAAAATGAAAGCCCTAAATATTCTTTTATTTCATAAAAATACCCACACAATGTCTTGGACATTGTGTGTGTATTTTAATAGCAAAGTCTAGGCATTCCCTATCAATTATGCTTGTTCTACAGTACTGTAATGTTTATCTGGATTTTCAGTTAAGGGATGCCATTATGGACATAAATTAGGAATACAGTGAACATTATTCCAGCAGGAAAAAGATCCATCATCAGTGTGATTTTAGGGTTAGCTGAGAGCAATCAACATACCCTTCTTTTGAAGGATATGCTTGTCTGATTATCTCCTCTACTATTAATAAAGTGCTGGCTCATAACAGGCACTATGTTGAACTAAGATAGTCAGTCCCTGGTGATGAAAGTACTGTATTGATAAACTACAAGTACATAGCCACCACTCCATCAGTGTGTCTATTAACCTTACCTTGTGGTCACAACTCAAAAAACACAACTGACTCATAAGTTGCCATTAGTAAATTTACAGGTCATTGAAGTAATGGAACCTCTTTCCTGCTCGAATCCTACAAACTGATGGCATGTAATCATGATACTCACCAAGAGTTAATCTGGCGATCACTCAAAACCTGTTATTGTTACTCATATATTACTATCTGGCTATTAAGGGTTAAGGCATTAAAAAGAGGGAGTTGGAGTGGTTGGACAGCAAGGCAAAGAAATGCAAAGAATAAACAAGGCAAAGAAATGCAAAGAATAAATGAGAAGGATCTAAGCATTAAACTTGGATGAAATAAACCACATCTGCTACATATGTAAAGTAAAAGTTAAAGGTTGGAAAGAAGAAAGTAACAGAAAATGGATATAAAGTAAAAGGCTAAAGAGGTGGGTGCAGCTAGGGGCTGCAGGGACACTGCAAACACCCTTTAGTAATAGCCTGCGGTCTACGCATAAGGTGCAATGACAGCACTAGCCCCCTTAAAGGCAGAGGCCCTTTAGGCCATGTGGCAATGCAACCAATGATGATGAAGACGACGATAATTTAGTATACATATATACCTACTATGTATTCTTTTGTATTCGCTTTCCTGTTTTTACACATGGGCATTCTATTCTATAAAAGCTTCCTATACATGTTCACTGGTCTTTAGTTTGTTCCATCAGAATGTATGCCAAGAGATCCCCTTTAATTATTGCTACCATCAATAGATTATTGCTATCTGCAATGCAAGGAAGGATAAACAAATGTGTTCATGTGTTGTCAAAGTTCAGGTCATCCAATAAAAAATATTACAGGATGAAAATCTCAGGCCACTGAAAACTGCTGACTGTATGTAATTAAAGTGCTTGCCAAATGTAAAATATATTAAAAAAAATCTTGAAAATTCAAAATTTTTCCTCAGTTCATTATAGTTATCTCAAATATCATTCACCCTTACCAAACCCTGATTTTCAATTTGAATTTCAGAAACTTTCCATGAAGTCAATTCTTCTTATAGCATTTTTTAAGAAAATTATTACATATGACCTATGGCACTGTTTATCTCGGCAAGAAGCACAACAATACATTGTACTTTTTATTTGATAGTTATTGGCTGTAGTAATCCAAACCAAACAAAAAACATCAATTATCTAATTCAAATCTGTATTCATTACCTATTTTTTGTGTTAAAAATAGTCTTAATTCCTGTTATTCTTTAGACAACATTAAGAACTTCATGTAATATACTCTAAAAACAAAAAAACGGTCACTTAAAGAACAATTAAAATAGGATCCTAAGCATTTACGGACACTGTTAAAGATTAAGCCTACATATATGCAGAACTGCATGAAAGTAGTTTACATACAGCATGAAATTTAAATATCTTGTGAAATTAGAGCAATTCTGTAACATTCAAAACTTTGTGAAAGTTATCAGTGACCAAAATGAACAACTAAACTTACAATTAAAATTAAAAGGAAATTACAATAATTACAAAAAATGAGATATATTCAAAATTCAGCTAACACCTGCACTCTTTATTTTTGCACTGTCCATTAGGAAAGTATAGGCAGAATGTGAGCCAATCATGTCGCTGCTTCTTTTCTGCTTTAGGCTTCTGGTGTAGGAATGGGCATTCAGATCCCCTTTTACATTTATTTTGCAAGAAATACTTGCAAATGTCTGTCCCCTTTTCTTGCTGTGTGGATGACGAAATCGACATTCTTTTCCATATGGACAGGAATCCTTCAGATAATTCTTGCATATTAGTTCTCTTTAGCTCTTGAAAGTCATTTGGACTTTTTGGTCTGCATTTTGTATCTGGAAAGAATATTTTCAACATGAGAAAAAGATTCATAGCACTACTACTATAAATATGACAGTCACGGCAACTGTATACGTATATATTTTTTAGAAAACGTTACTCTATACTACCCTTACCACTGTATTACATTTGCTGCTTACATTTGACTAAATTGATTGATATACAGCTATAAATAAAATGTTTTCATTATTAATGAGTTTGCATGTAACACAATGTAAACTTGGCAAATGTCAAAACTACAAGTAACTTAAAACTGATTTGGAAAATATGTACATACTAAACTGATTTGGAAAATATGTACATACTAAACTGATTTGGAAAATATGTACGTACAAACTTTAAACAAATGTTACTTATAAGCTATTTGGGAAGTATATCTAAGCTTTAGGTAAATTAATCTTGTTATTTGGGAAGTACATTTAAGTTTTTGGTAAATTAATCTTGTAAGTATTAAAAAAAAAAAAAAAATTATTTTATATATATCAAGCATGTAAGCCAATAGTAATTTTTACTTAGGATACTATACTATCTGATCAAGAACCACTAACCATTTCAAGCCAGTTGTCACTCAAGTTTCGTGAATATCTTATTACATATCAGCTGTATCTTCTTGATATTTTGGCACAGCATGTTTCAGATCATCCGGTAATTTTGGGCAGTATAATGATGTACTCATAGATATTCAAACACCTGTCCTTGACTTTGCTAGAGTTATGAAAGAAGCTCTGCCCACTTGTTTCTCACTCTGTCTCAAACTTATGAATGGAAGAGTTTACTATGATATGGCTTTTTATGTTTTGAATTACTGACAATAACCATTTCCTATACAGTATCTTTCAGGCAATTGTATGTTTTTATATATCATGTATGTTTTTCAAACCACGAGAATGTGATGGAAGTGGGGCAGTTTTGATTATAAAATATTGCAGATGTTGGGTAATGACTAGCCTCTGTCAGCATGGTATGGTATGGTGCAGTGTCTATTGCCCGGACCTATGGTTCATAAAGCGATGGTAAATGTAGTGATGTCAGCCATCAGAGGAACAATTGTGCATTTACCTCCCCATAGTAGTTGTGACTGGTGTTTTTTGTGGTGAAACAAAGAAATGAATTCTCAACAAATCCTTCCACGGATTGCGATAATTGTCAGTTTGATAAAAAAAAAAAATCTAATCATTCAATCATGTTCTAGTGCTTGTGTGTTAAAGAGAACACTTAGAGAGATTATCCCTTACCTTTTTAAGAGAAATTCTTAGCCCTTTGCTACCTTCTCTGTATTACTATATGCACCGAACTGCCATAATGTAAATGCATTGCAGCATCCATGATAACAATACCACAACATGTTTTCCATAGCTGATACAGCTTGATGGATGTAGTATACTTGCGGCTATGGGTAACTTCAGACGTTTGCACATATTGGAGACAAAATAAACATACCTGAAAACCAGTTAACTACTGCCCCTCTAATTTTCTGTCAGTCCACTCATCTGTATCTATATAAACTGTAAATGAACCATAAGGCTATGATAATCTCTCAAAAATTGAATACAGGAATACTTTAAAGTATAAACTAATTTGGATATGTAAAACACAAAAAGCAATACCATAGTGCACTCTTCCATTCATTACTTTAAGACACAGAGAGAAATGAGTGGGCAAGGCTTCTTTCCTAACTCTTTAGCTAAGCCAAGGACAGTGCTCAGATAACTTCAACAAACGTTCAGGAAATTAAAAAAGTTCAAGAATAAATTGCCTTAATCAATAAAT
Source organism: Macrobrachium nipponense (assembly GCF_015104395.2). NCBI lineage: Eukaryota > Metazoa > Arthropoda > Malacostraca > Decapoda > Palaemonidae > Macrobrachium > Macrobrachium nipponense. Next base: position 72,062,152 of record NC_061107.1, read on the forward strand.
TCTGGTACTTCATTATTTTACCCAAAATTACAGGAGGGTCTAAAACATGCTGTGCCAAAATATCAAGAAGATACAGCTGATATATGAAAAGAATTAAAAAAAACTTATGCGACAACAGGCCTGAAGTGGTTAGTAATATCTTCTTGTTACAGCAATGATCAACCAGTCTCAAGAAATTAGTTGATCTAGGACAGAATCTGATCCATACTCCTGAGCCATCTTGTACACAGGCAAAAGACAGTACATAGTATGTCAAATTTTCAAGATAATTTGTATTTTTCCTATGTACACAAACTTGTATTTGCATGAGAGTATTGTTCATTAATAGATGGTTTGGCCACTGAAGCTTTGTAACAAGGTATGTAGTATGTAGGGGGTGGTGAGGACTTACTTGACTGTCAATTCTACTTTTTTCAGCAACAAGGACAAATACTAGGTGGTAAAAGATAGATATTAAGTTTGAATTACTACTTGAATTTGTATACTCCAGTAAACTACAAATTACTTGAAAATTTTATTTAATTGAAAATTTAGTGTGTTCCTGCAGGAATACACAGCCTCATTTACTGAGGACAGAATTACTCCTTTAGTGGAAAACACATGCTATCCTGAAAAGTTTGAGCTACCACTTAGGACTGAAGAGACAGTTTAACACAGGGAGCATGGATGTTTAACATGTAAATATCCAATTTCTGGTCAAGTGAAGGTTAACTCGTGTGACCTCTATACATAGCTTGTAAGACCTGTGTCACAAATGGTTTGATATATCAAACTATACTATAGAAACATTGAGGGGAATTTTGTCTTATCCATTAAAGGAACAGGACATTAAGGTAGAAGACAGCAACATTATCCACAGATGAATGATATGCTCTACAACTCACTCCCCTGGTTATAAAGGACAGAGATGTGTTCAAAGGGCAAAGGGGCTAAAGGGGAGACACCAATTTTGCATTCTAGATGGCCATTGCACATGAGAGGAAGTGGTATCAGTAATGCAATCTAATAATGTGCCACACATGCATATCCAGTCATTCTAAGCCCAATTTCCCCTGAAGGAGAAAAGGGTTCAAGTACCTTGAGATGAGGCAACAATCCTACTTCATGGGATGGAGGAGAGGTAGTAGTTGTTACTGGAAGGATTAATTTAGAAAGTGAACTACGATGCTGAAGCAGTAATTCTCAAAGTATAACTCATGTTAAATTTCCAAAATTCTACAATTTTTGGATTTCACAAGCCCCTCTCTCTTCCTGACTGAATGTAAGAACAATTACACTTCCAACTGATACAGTCATGTGAACTAGCATGACTTCTAGCAAAATACCTGGCTAGAAAGACAAATCTCCCAAAGAGGAGCCATTGTCATGCAAAGCTACAGAAATCATGCTTGGTTACCTCACAGATGACTGGAAGGCTGAAGCTTCTCCTCCAAAGATTACCTGTCACTGAACCAAAAATTGCTGTATCCTCAGGACCTCAAACAGGAGCAGGGAGTGAGGCTATCAGTGAAATGGGATGATGGAAATAATGAGCACTATCTTCCCACAGGTAACAGAGGTAAGGGTGGTACTGTGCCCTTGCATTTACTTCCTCAATTTATCCTATAAACAATCTCCCCAACAATCACCTCTGAAGACTCCCCACCATAAGTTCTCTGAAGTGGCAACACCAAGAAGGACCCATCCACGCTGATTCTATGAAAGAAAACTTAAATTGTTTGTAGGCTTAAGATTCCTTCTCAAAAGGAGGAATCAAAGCCTGACATGTGGAAGAACCGGTTTTGTCAGAAGTAGGCTTGGGAGTGGTAATCCCACCCTGCTCCACTTTCAGCATTACTATCCTATTCCTTCTACCCAACTCCAATACTTTTGGAGGGGAGACTTGCTACGTAGGAATAATGATTAGGTAGAGGTCTTAGTTTTCTCAGAGGACCAGTTCCTTGACAAAAAAATATCTCTAATGAATTTAAAACCAATTGGAAGCTGAAGAGACATTGACATGATCACCTCCATGAAGTGTTTCAAGGCTGTATCACTTTTATCAAAATCAACTTGAACCCTAAAGTCTCTTGTCTCAGGAAGTCACTGACTCTCCTGGAATAAAGAAAGAGATCAGGAAGGTGTCTCTACATGTGAAAGCTTGTATGTAAAGGAAATTATTTCATTTAGATCCAAACACCGTAATCATATCCCAGGGAGAGAACCATAAATACAGAAATCCCAATAAATTTGGTAAACTTCAGAAACCAACCAAAGTACAAGAGAACTGATTTGACTATAGTCAGCAACTGTTCAGGAGTCAGAACGGTAATGGGCAGTTAATATAGCAGGCTGGAACTGTGAATCCAAAGAAGGCAATTGCCTGACAGTTTATGCACATTCAGCCTGTACACAATGTAAGACCATAACTGAGTTTGACATGAACAGCCCCAGACACAATTAGTGTACATATATCACTGAAAAAACACTTTTTCCTGTAGGGCTTTATAACCATGCAATCTGTAGACCACAATCCCCATGGTCTGGGACTATTTGTAAGTATAACAACAACATCCAGAAGGTATTTTCCTAAGAAGACCTCAAGATCACTCATCTTGCAAGCCTACTGGCGGTTTGCCATCCAACTATGCTTGCATGCCAACAGTATCTATACATATTTAAACTGCTGAATAGTCCAAATATTCATTTGCATTTCCATGTTTAATGATTAACCTCCCCAGTTATCAACCATTTTTGTCACTTATTCTCTAAATTTGGCATACCAGATAATGGATCAACATTCAAGTCAGATGAACTTTGGTCATTTCTGCATTTTAAGGAATTACTACTAGTAAGACAATTGCTTACAACCTTCAATTTTATATGCATGCAGAGCACTATTAATGAGAATCTGGTGTGGGTAAGCATAGCATTATTAAGACAGTCTGGCAGATGATTCACATTGCAAGATCTTTTAGAAATTAATGGTATGCTGTCCTGGTCAAATCTTCATTGAATCTGATCATTGCAGTTAACAGACAAACAAGACTGCATGAGAGGGTTTTAACTTTCAGAAAAACTGGCTTCATTGCATATCAGTCCATCCTGGCTGACTGATGCTATACAGGCTTTTTTTAACTCCCATGTGTGTGTGTGTGTGTGTGTACTTATATACATATATGAACCTCTCTTAATGCAATAATTCTTTCTAGAAGCCTATAAATGCCTCTTGTACCTAATTTGAATTACCAGGAATGAAATATAAGGAATAAATGCTTACCTTCAAGCTGTGTACCTCCTACCCTTAAGAAAGGGAATATGTTGTGTTCAATAGTATGAAGGAAACTGGTGGTAGCCTCCAAGCCAATTAAGACCTGGCATGCAAGGTCAAGTTGAATACAAGTATCTATAATCAATTTCATAATTAATGGAACGCTAGGTCAGGTTAAGGAATGTACGGTTATAATGCATCCCTATATTTTACTCTGTGCTGTACAGTTCCATGTCAGGTTAGATGGGTGGTCACAGCTCTCAAGACCAGGCACCTTAGGACTGGTTAGGGAAGGTAAGGTTGGTATACATCTTTGTAATTAGCCTTGTAACAACTTTCTTCTTTATACACAATGTGTTTTGTGAATGATGCATAAACCATATATCTTTTTAAATGCTTTTACATAGATAAACCACATATTCTTTACAGCTTTTACCGACATAAACCATGTCCGTATCTTTTTACTGCTTTTACATACTTATCTAAATTGTATTTTTCTCGCTACCTTACATATAAACATAAACCATGAATTCCTGCCCTAAAACACTAGTTTTCCCACTGGAGTTTCCTCAAAAGGTTTAATCTAAGTAATAGTGGCTCGCTTGGTATTTCTTTAGAAATTGCAGTTTCCTATACAGTAGTACCTCGAGATACGAAATTAATCCGTTCTGAGGCGCCCTTCGTATCATGAGGTTTTTGTATCTTGGACCACATTTTACATGTAAAATGGCTCATCCGTTCCAAGCCCTCCAAAAACACCCCAGTAAATTATATTTCCAGGCCTACAACACATGTTCTAGGGTTCTGATGCCGATCCGACGGAAGAAATATGACTCCAAAAAGGCAAAATATTGTACCCTATATACTTGAGTAATATTCAACTGCATGTAATGTTCAAACCCATTTTTACTGCATATATTAGGACTTTAGCATATGTCCCTTGGCAATAAGCCTAGCCTATGTTAGCGGTTGCTACTGTAGCCTAGTCTATGATTCTGACATCTAAACCTAAGAAGCTGAAAGCTTAGAATATGCCAATAAAATGTATAAATAATCAGTATGTACTCATTTCAAATAATTATTAATTAATCATTAACTATAATACACAAAAAAACAAAAAAAAAACTTCCAATCAATTGTTTACATTTAGCTCTTACGAGTACCGAACAAACGCCAAGAAATCACTTTTCCTAGGACACAGTAAGCCATAAATTTTCATTAGTATCTCCCTTCAACTAATGAAACTACCAAACAGTATAATAACCATTCATTTCTATTCTTTATTCTATCTTTACCTAATGGAGATACCAAGTTACTGACAGCTGTAATAAAACATATACGGAACGTAATATTAAAACAGAAGAAGAATTCTATAAAATATGTATTTGTTGGCTTCGATGATAGCAGTCTGATTTATTTTATATTTTATGATATCTAATTCACAATTTTTTTTATTAAATGTATTGCATGTACTCATTTCAAATAATTATTAAGTAACTATTAACTATAATAAACAAAGGAAAAAAAAAGCTTCCAAACTTCTGTTTACATCCAGCACTTACGAGTATCGAACGATCACCAAGCAATCACTTTTCCTAGTACACAGTAAGCCATAAATTTTCATTCTCTCTCTTCAACTACTGAAACTATCAAACAGTATAATAACCATTCATTTCTATTCTTTATTCTGTATTTACCTAATGTTTTTTTAATAAATGTATTGCATGAATAAGTTTTTCAATTTACAGCATCCCTTTACCAATAGAATACTTAAAGCACAAGGGGTAGATGCTGACCAATAGGAGAGCAGGATCTTATGGGAGAGCGGGAGGATGGTGGCGAGTTTACTCAGTTGGCGGTGCGGGAGTTTTAAAATTGTTCTTGGTGGTCCGGGCGAATCTCGGGACTTTACAGCAACAACCTTTTGTTACTTGAGCAATTTTCGTATGTAGAGCTGTAAAATTTTTCGTATTTGCTTTCGTATCTCGAGTTTTTCGTAAGTTGAGCCTTTCGTATGTCGAGGTACCACTGTATTTTGGTTGCTTATAAGCAATTTGACGGTAGTTTTCTGGGGTCAGCTGTAATTAACCTATAATTTACCTTTGAACTCTATCCTACAGTAAGGGGGACCCATTGGGAATGCGGGGTTTTGGGTGGGGTACACCACTGGGAGAATTATGCCGTACAACTCTATCCTATGGTAAGGGGGACCAATGGGAAAGCAGGGTTATGGGTGTGGTGAATCACTTGGGAGAAGGTGGGAGGTTTTCCCATGTTATTGTGTTATATCCTCTTATTTATGACATGCGAAATACAAGCGGAAATAAGCAATGAATAAACCAAGAATGTAGCCATTTCACAGGCAAAATCCACCTACTACTATACTACCATTACGATGCCGAATGCTACCGCGCATGCACCATGTTATACGGGAGCTTTTGGTTCAGACACCAACTCCCAAGTGAGGGAAATGGTGGGGGGATTTTGGGGGGACGTATTTAGCCATCATGTTACAATATTAACCCTACATTGCAATAGGACCGGGAGAAGAATTTGGGGGGATTCCCACACTAAGTTACATAGGTTAGGTATATTACTTTTCCTCATTTGTTTTACATATACGTGATAGTGTTATATTATTTCAAGCTTTTATTTCTAGTCCATTTCTCATAGTATTTGCTTAATATGTGCATCGACATGTTCTCACTTCATAATTTTGTCCTACCTACATAGGTATCTTGCAATACTACCTTAAAATTGAGGGCAGGCCCCTGAAAAATGCCTAGGGGAGGGACCGAAGACAGTTTTAGGGCGTTTCAATATCATTCTGTTAGTGAAGTCAAATTGGAGGTTGTTTTGGGAGGGATTTCATACGTGATTTGTACAGAAGTAGGTACTGAAGGTGGGTCCATGTTGGTTAGGGTGGCCCAGCTAGTCCACTCGGTTGTTTACCCTACCCAACTCCTTTCTCTTTCCATTAGGGTAAAGAACCGCGGACGATCCATCGTCATCACGCTGGCCAGGCCTTATTCACTCTATATTTAATTGGTGAAACACGAATACAATTACAACTCTAAGCATACCATTCAAAAGATTGAAGTTTCATCAACATATTGTGATATATGAAAGCCCCATACAAACTAAAATAAGCATGTGAGCTCTTCGTAAAATATTTTTCAAGGCAGTTTTGAAATCCAATATGGCAGCAATTGTGTGGCTGGCTGGTCTAACCACAGACAATCCACCATCTTTCCCAGCCTTCCCAGCACTCATTTGAACAATGTTAGCGTACATATGCAACGTTTATTTATCTTACTCAAGATTGCAGTTGTAATCAGCACAATAAAACAACATTTTGTTGCCTATATTAGTGAAAGTATTAAACTTGTTATTCCCGGGGTCATGGTTTGAACTGAATTAATTTTTACCTTGTAATCGGTGGTTTTATCCTTACTGCCATCACAACTGAAACTCTACAGTGCTCATTTGATTGTAATTATATACATTTTGGTCTTAATTCACTCCACATTGCACTTGAACCACGTTGCTATTCCTGGTTCCTAAGCACTCACTCCGCAAACACAGTTACGAGCAGCAGACGACTACACTCTTTATGAGGTGCAAAGCTTTATTCCCTTAATTGTTTGCTTTACTCATTATTTAGTTTAACTAACTTCAAAATGTTTATTTAATTCATGTCTATTATCCCTTTATTGCAACCAAATTAACCCTGAAAAATTACAGATATTTCTGAAGTACCAGCAGACGGCGGCAAAAACTCATCGTTGCCAATCTAGTGGAGCTTCACACATACGCCGATGCATTTACAAACTGTTTCCATAAATTCTAGTTGTCATAGTATTGCAGTAATGATAAAATTGCTGTAATATGTATACTATATACTACAAATAGATACGCTAATTTCACTTATTTCCCCGGTTTTGTGTAAGTCTTATACCCAGTTTGGAGGGTAAACACACACCAATTGACAACACTGATAAACAATTGAAGGGCACAAAAAGCCGCAAAAGAATGCCGTAGTCCCCTTGAACAAGTACGAATAAGTGCTGGTTAGAGGTCGGGGTTATGACTGTTGTGATGAAAGTGCCCCACCGTCTATGGGAAATGGGAAGTTTGTTGACACAAGCGACTCCGCAAACATTGAGATGGCGTCAATCTTCGAAATATTTGGAGTTGTAAGTAAAAACTTCGAAAGTGTTTTGGGGTTGTGGGCACTGTGTTGGCACCCTTTTCATTAACCCTCTGTTTAAATCTTAAAATATGGCCTTAATTTCTGACTTTGGAGAATACTTACTTCGAAAGGAGAGTAGAGGTGAAGAGCTCCTGTTATCACCACCAACAACTCATGACTGATGACCATCTCCGGTGTCAGGACGTGTTAAAGTACTTTTTCGGAGGGTGGCCAAAACCTCAGTAGTCGGTGAGTTGGCCAGTCCACTCGTTGTTTACCCTATTCATGTCCATTATCATTTCATCATTTTACAACACATTGCTCACCCATAACAATTTCTTTGTTAAAATTTTACCATATTATTAGTTTCATAGAATATTATTACGGTAAATCTAAGCCCTCATTCCGCGGTAAAGTAGACTATGGCAGTTGACGTTTTCCTACGTTATTTTACTTACTGAACAAGAATTTAAAGTAATATTTATTCGGACGACTGTAATTAACCCCCAGAGGCCAGTACTAAATACGGCGAAATACATTGGTCGCCCCAATCCCTAGTGGCTGTCGTATCCACGGTTACGTTTCTTGCAGGGTAATTCTAAAGAATAGTTCCGCACGGACTGCAAGGAACGCAACCACGGATACGACATCCACTAGGGATTGGATCATCCAATGTATTTCGCCATGTTTAGTACTGGCCCCTGGGGGTTAATTACAGTCGTCCGAATAAATATTACGGTATTATTACAGTTTCAACCATTATGGGAAATCTATTATATTAATATTTTTCCCGAGTAAAGCACATAACAAAACACTTCTTCTCAATACATTACAGTGGGGCCTCGTTATCCACGGGGATAGGGCCCAGAACCCCCGTGATAAGTAAATACCCGTGTTATCCTGATACCCCCTCAAAAAATTGCTTAAAACTGCCTACTTTAATAATTAACCCACCCAAGACCACTATTCCAATGTTTATAACTGCCTACTTTAGTTCAAACACCAAATATGTTTTCAACTATCACATAAAACTAAATTCAAGACAGTTTTAAAGTTATTGTACAAAAATTAGCCTTAAAAAATAAATGTAGTATATGTACTACGTTACATATGTAGCCTACTAGCCTATGGATTACAGCTAGAAGCCTACATACGCATGGTGGGCCTCTTTTTTTTTTTTTTACAAGGAAAGAGAGGATGAGTGGTAAGAGAACTATCAAAATTATGTAAATCATATGGGTACTCACCAACAATCTATGTTTGATAAAAGATGGCGACGATTTTGCAGTGCAATCCATAGTAATAATAACGATAATGCTACCAGCAGTATGCAGCGAAACATCTCTTCCCTTCGTCACAACACGTTAATATATTCCACGTAAAAACCTTCATCTGACCTTTAGGCGTCTTTCCCATAAGAGTAAAAGAATCAGGCTTTTGGATGCCACATAATTAACTCGTTTATATGGGTACAATTCAAAGAACGTGCCGCACACCACATTTCATAACAACAACAAACAAAACTTGGACAAACGTGAGTAGGCCAGTGTTGCCAACTGGGAATGACAATTTCTTGCTAGATTTTGTTCCATAAAAGGCTAAAAAAAATCACATACCGTATACGTATACTCGAATAACGTGCAATCTCCCATATTGTGCGACCCCAAATTTTCACCAATAAACAGTGGTTTTGTCATGTATCTGTATCATGCAAGTTCCTTTTCCGAGAGCGTCATTTCATAAGGTTGGTGGGTTTAGCCTGCTAATGGCCGAGTCATTCAGATGTGTGCTGATGCTAGTCAAGTTACGGTAATTTTCTTATTAATCTCGAGAATTGAATAGAAAATCTCAAGATTATTAAAAAATCCAAGATAATAAAATAATTGTAAAATAACACACCTTGGAGTCCTTAATCATTCTCTCTCTCTCTCTCTCTCTCTCTCAGGAATAAATACGTACGTACTGTAATTTGAGTCTTTCACCAACGGGTATCAGTAAATGTGTAGACATTGTGTGCGTGTTTAAAAAAAATGTGCAGTACACACACATTCCGATGTTTCGGTTTTGGAATTTTTCAGATTTCAGAAATGTGAGGTCAGATGCATAATCAAACAAAACCACTACTGCAGCAAAAAACATTTTTTCCCTTTATGTTTTTCATTATTGTTATTTATTAATTACAGTTTATTACATAAATATTAATATAATACTGTTAAATGAATGTGAGATAATTAAGATCACCTATAATAAAATAGTGGGACAATTAATACCATATGTTCACTAATAGGTATTATATTTTCAAAACAAACATTCCGTAAAACACAAAAAATATATGTACATAACAATCAAAATATAATAATGTTTTGCAGTTCAACTTGTGATTTTAACAATAAGTATGAATATATAATATATTTCACCATATCTATCTTGAAGTTGAAGGGTCGTAAAATTCTGAGGATGGTGGGCCGGGAAAAGGATTTGTACTTTGTGATTACGTATCGCTACAACACCATGTGGTATTTTCATAACCACTATATTGATGACGCATCGCTACGACACACTGGTGTTTTTCATACCACTATACGTTAAAGTTAAAATGATCATATTATATTATTGTTTTCACGAAGGAATAATTATATAAAGAAAATTATTGAGTAATTTTTGCCGTCAGCAGTCAGAAAATCACGAACATGGTAACGTTCAAACCTAGTGCCATCCATGGCATATGTCTATAAATAGAACAGAAGCAGAGGGCAGTCATTGGATAACAGATTCCATGGCTACCAACCAACCAATCAGGTGTTAGTTATTACTACTCTGTAATTTCTTAGAATGAACGTTTACACACACGAAGCTAACGATGATGTGTGGGTTTTGCATACAGTACGTAGTTTTAGTTTTATTAGTGTAAGTATTTTACTGATTTCATGAAGAATAGAATGATTCCTTCTCATTACTTTGAATGCAAAATGGCTTGAAGATTCTTCCACAAAAGAAGAGAGAAAAAAAATTTCTTTAGATGATGATACCTATTTACTAACGCGGTTGACATACCTTCAAAACAAAATCAGCTCTTTAATCTCTGGAAAAATGTTAATCTATCCCCGGCGACTAACAACAATAAAATTTTTGTTTGTTTTATCTTCCAAGATGTAGGTATTACCTGTAGGTACAGCACATTTTTTAACAGTATCGCCCATACACACATATAGTCGCGCGTTTGCTAATACCTATTGGTTTCAGAGACTCAAGTTAACACTTAAGAGTATAGTTGAGAGGAGAGAGAGAGAGAGAGAGAGAGATTCATCCTAGATGGCCTTGGTTCAGCTCTCTAATCTCTCGAGGAATCTTAAGATTTGTTCCCTGCTCTTTGTAAATTTAGTCCTTGCGACTGACAGCAACAAAATTCATTTTTTTTTTTATTTTTTTTTTTTGGGTCTTCCCTTAGATATGAATTACCCATACTGCACATTTTGTAACGAGCATGAACACACTGCCTGCATATGTACTAATGCCCACTGGTTAAATAAATCTCTCTCTCTCTCTCTCTCTCTCTCTCTTCTCTCTCTCTCTCTCTCTCTCAGGAAAGATACCGTCAAATTGATTTCACTGATAGGAATTACTCCCCACGAATAGCCTTTTATATGAAGAGATGACGACTTAAAGGAGAACGCTATTTTGGGGTTGTTTTATCACTGCCACAAACCCATAACAATGCAGTGTATGTATGATAATTCTAAACTATTATTCACTACCAAATAACGATGATATTTTGTATTGAAAATTAATGTTACGTATATTCCAAACATTATTACTACGTAGCATGAATAGTACTATAAAAATTTTGAAAGATAATCTTGCTGTGAACGCTACCATAATTGTTTTCATATACGTACGTACATTTTGTCAGCTGGCTGGCCTCGCATAGATAAAATTGATTTCACTGATATGGAATTACTCCCCACGAATAGCCTTATTATTATGAGATATGACGACTTAAAGGAGAACGTTATTTTGGTTGTTTTATTTTATCACTGCCACAAACCCATAACAATGCAGTGTATGTATGATAATTCTAAACTATTATTCACTACCAAAATAACGATGATATTTTGTATTGAAAATTAATGTTACGTATATCCAAACATTATTACTACGTAGCATGAATAGTACTATAAAATTTCGAAAGATAATCTTGCTGTGAACGCTACATAATTTGATTTTCATATACGTAACGTACATTTTGTTAGCTGGCTGCCTCGCATAGATAAAATTGATTTCACTGATAGGAATTACTCACGAATAGCCTTTTTATTTTGAAGATATGACGATATTATATAAGGTAAAAAATGCTGCTATGTATTTCGTTTACGCTTCGTCGCCAATAACAAACAGCAATACTTACGATAATCTATGACAAATAGCGTTTGTATGACTTCATTGTTCAGAGAAGTTATATACGAATACTGCCAAAATAATAATGAAGTTCGAATTAATTTTAGCCTTAATGTTATTACTACTGTAATTACACTACCACTACTATTAAAATTTCTAAAAGTTTATCAAACAAAAAATGTCGCTTTGAACGCAACCGTATACATAAAACCAATTTCGAAAGGGTATATGCTTACATTTTGTGGCTGGCATTCGATGATAAGTTGAGTGCAATGATGTGGAATTATTCTTTGAATAGGCTATTTATTATGAAGCATATGACTATAATATATAAGGTATGAATGGTTTTATTACCTTATTGTCAGTTAATATCATAATGTGAATCTGTTTGTGTACGTTGGTGGTTATCGCACTGCAACTACGCTTAGCTACCAATGAACGTCGTACATAAACCTTGAATAGGCTATTTATTTCGAAGATAGGACAATAATATATTAGGTGAGAATGGTTTTATTACTTTATTGTCAGGTTAATATCATTATATGAGTCTTTAAATGAATGTTGGTAGTTATCGGACCACGGCCGAGGGTTAGGCCTACGAAAAACATTGCATACGCAACACGGCAAAACCGTGATTGCAGCGATTCATACCAGTGATGTATGAGAAGCGGTCCAAGAAAAAACCCAAAAACCCGATTAACTGGATCCGTGAATACTGATCCGTGAATAAGCGATGCCCCACTGTATTGGGTATTTCTACAGAAGCAATCCATGCGGTGGCTTAGACTATTGGCAATTGACTGATTCCTATGTTATTTGAGTTACTGTACAAGATTTAAAAGTAATATCCATTCGGGCGGCTGTAACTAAGCAGTAATTGACCTTTGAAAGTTACATAATAGCCGCACCAAACTCAAAGGTTATATTAAAGTTTAGTCCAACCAAACGAAAAAAATATTCCTTACAACCCTTGTAAAGCAACTAAAATAACATAGAAAATGTCAATTGCCATAGTCTAAGTCACCGAAGAACGGTCCATAGTAGGAAGTACCAAGTATTCGTTACGGTGAAGGCAATGTAAACACAGCCGCCATGTTTAAATTACCCACCACACGGAGCCATATGTTCACTAAGGGGGGGGGGGGGGGGGGGTAACGCACAGGGGGTGGGCGGGCGGGGTAAGGTGGAAGGTACGAGTTGTCTTAAGCAGCACCCCACTGAATAGTAACATACCTTGACGCAAACTTTCGGCGAAAGCCTAACACTCACTTTCCTAAAACATGGTATTGTTATAATACAATTAAGTTTGTTCATACTTACCTGGCAGATATATATAGCTGTATTTTCTGAAGTCCGACAGAATTTAAAAATTCGCGGCACACGCAGTGGGCGGCCAGGTGGTAGTACCCATTCCCGCCGTGGGAGGCGGATATCAGGAACTATTCCCATTTTCTATTTCATATTTTATCAGTGCCACTGTCTCCTGAGGGGAGGTGGGATGGGTGGGCACTTAATTATATATATCTGCCAGGTAAGTATGAACAAACTTAATTGTATTATAACATAAACATTTTGTTCATGAAACTTACCTGACAGATATATATATAGCTGAATCCCACCTTCGGATGGTGGGGAAGAAGGACAGAATAGGATTTTTTGGGAAACAAATAAATTAAGTAGATGATATACATCTTGGTTCCTCACCTGTTAGCATAGCCGACTTCGTGATTACTGTCACCAAAGTCTGCTTCTGCGTTACTAGAGTGCCAGCGAGGTAGAGACTGTTATGCTGGTGCGCTCTAGATGATCTGTCAACGGGGGAGTGGACCACAAAAAATGTGACTAGACCATATGACCATACTTCTGAGGGCACCGAAGCTAAAACCACCACCTGACCTAACCTATCAAAGTTAGTTCCATAACTTCTAGGCTAAAGAAAAGGAACGCGCCTCAAGCGACCAACCCTTCAAAGTTAAAAGCACACCTATCCCTTTTCTATAGGATAGGATTCTTCCCGATTCTCAAAGAAATCGATGAAGAGGAAAGAGGGATCGAAGAAAAAATACGGGTATGTCTCTCCGCTAACTCCGAATCCTTTTTAAAAATTTCTGTAAAGAAATGTCCTCAACAGCAAATAAGACGCCTTCAACAAGTCTTTTCTCTCGCAAAGCGTCCTGCCGAGCTTCCACCGAAGCGTCCTGGCGAATGTCCACAAAAGCGTCCTCATAAGCGTCCTGCTGAGCGTCCTCAAAAGCGTCCTGCTGTAGCGTCCTCCAAAAGCGTCCTGCCCGAGCGTCCTGCCGAGCGTCCTGCCGAGCGTCCTGCGAGCGCCCTGCTAGCGTCCCTCAAGAAAAAACGTCCTGCTTAGGCTCGAGCGTGTCTGAGCAGAGAACACCAAGTCTTCTGAACGACGTTCCAGAGAGGAACTCGTTGAGCGCCTTGATGCATGCAAGGCCCACCAAGAGGCGTCCTGGCGAGCGAGCGACCTTGCCAACATCTTCAATGTTATGACGAACCGTTTGCGTATTGACGTTGAATATTTTTAAGGGACGTCCTCATGCGAGTCTCCATGGAGAGCCGCACGCTGCTCCTGAAGAGTGTGAACACTAAAGGAAGACGTATGGCTTTCGTCTTCCGCAAGGTGCTTGCCGAGCGTCCTGGAGAATGTCTCTACTTATAGGACGTCGAGCACCTCCAAAAGCTTCCTCACTTCTAAATTGCCCTTCTTATGCAGACCAGAGACATAAGTGTTTGACTGTGCAAAGCAGCTTGCCGGCCGTCAAAACTTATCAGCTTGCTTTTTCGAAGTAAAGCGAACGTTACATAACGTATACGGAGCGCCATGAGGAGAGGAGACGAATACTGAGTTGCTCCTCCAAAAGGTGGAATCAAGAATGTCCTTGATTACCAAATTCTTTTGGGAATGCTAGCGAGTTGGTGAAACAGCTAAATAACTTCAAGGATGAAGTTCAAATGCGCAGGGAGGCTCAAATCACTCTTCTGGCAAAGATGAATGAGCCTCCTTAATAATGTATAAATGATGTATACATGAGCGGTTCACTTCGGCAATGAAGATTTCCACTCGCCAGGAGCTAAATCACTCTTCTGAAAGATGAATGAGCCTCCTTAAATGTTCCTTAGGAAAAGAGCCAGTGCATTCTTCTAAAAGGGAAAATGTGTCTCTTTACTCTTTCATCCTCTCGTGACGAGAGAGAGGACGTGAAGCATCCTCTTCTCTAAAGCTTCTTTAGGGGGCGCGAGTCCTTCCGAGAACTCCAACCCCTGTGTGGGGAGGACGCCTCGGAGGACGAGAAGCAATCCTTCAAGATTCGTGCACGTGCTCGATCTTCGGCAGCCTGGGAAGCGACAACAGGACCTGCCGAAAGGAAGCCAGATCAGCATGAAAAACCCGTAACCCTCCTTCGGCTTTTGACATGCCCTCTCCCTGGTTTCCTGGGAGTCCGACAGAGGTCTAGGCCTAGAGGCGTTATGGGGCCGATGTGACGTTCCCTCCTAACGAGAGAGAGGACGTTGAAGCGTCCTCTTCTCTAAAGCTTCTTAGAGGGCGCGAGTCCTTCCGAGAGCTCCAACCCTTGCGCGGGAGAGGACGCCTCGGAGGACGAGAAGCAATCCTTCAAGATTCGTGCACGTGCACGATCTTTAGCAGCCTGGGAAGCGTCAACAGGTTCTGCCGAAGGGACGCCAGATCGGTGGGGAGCCCCCGTAACCCTCTTGCGGCTTTCGACATGCCCTCTCCCTGAGTCCTGGGAGTCGACAGAGGTCCAGGCCTAGAGGCATTATGGGGCCGATCTGACGACCCTCCACAACACAGGGGCACTACACTTTCACAACACTGATTGGAGAGCGAGCACTTTAGTCTAAGATTACTTGATGTAATCCTCTAGCAGACACTTCTTCTAGGCCCGTAAGCCATACCACAGGGTTAGGCAAAATAAAAACTACAGGAGGTTAGAAGGTTCATTATTTCTAACTTCTGTTTACTGTGGAGGAAAACTCCTGATTCTAACACGCTCTAAAATGCGTACATGAAACCTCCTTCTTCCGTAATCAGTCACACATTACACTAATTACATTGAACTTATGCAAAGAAAACATGTAAACGTCATATCTACTAAGTGAGTGTCTACCGAAAGTTCCGGTAGCCTCACCTTACCATGCAGACAACAAAGTCTGAAACTAGGCTAACTAGCTTCAGACATCAAATGCAATGAAAAATTTACGATAGCATATGCCTAGCCACAAATCCAAGATAATCGAAAGAATAATTAGGATACTTAAGCGGCTAATGAAGTTTTCAAAATCCTAGGCGGAGGTCTGTAAACAGTTGTTTACCGAACGGCGACAGAAAAAATATGAATAGAAAAATGGGAATAGTTTTCCTGATATCCGCCTCCCACGGGAGGGAATGGTACTACCACCTGGCCGCCCACTGCGTGCTGCGAAGAATTTTTAAATTCTGTAGGACTTCAGAAATACAGCTATATATATATCTGTCAGGTAAGTTTCATGAACAAAATTATAATTAAGAATAATGTTTGGACCTTACCTTAAAGGGGTGGAGGGTACAAAGCAGCAGCTGCTTTTAAGAATGCGTGGAGGCGGGTCTTGGGTTCCTCAAAATGCAGCTTGAAATAAGCAACAGCCAAGTACCCGACGAAGTTATACATTCTCCTCCCGTATCTTGGAGTCGACTGAATGGGGGCAAAAGACCTGCTTTCTCAGGAGGCCATGGTCCTGGCAAAAACCGATTAGTCGATCATAATTACCTGAGTAAAAGGCAGAAAAATCTTTGTAACTCATGTAACAATTGTTACATGAAGTTGGCAAAGAGTTTCCTGGTGAGGGGCTGGGGCGAGCGTGAAGTAGATGCAGCAGTGGATGTCATGGCGGCAGATTCAACAGTGTTGGAGTTCTACAGTTAGGAGGTGGCAAGGAGGCCAGACCAGTAGGAAAAGAAAACAGGGTAGGAGAGGTGGGGTGGAGTAGTAAAAATGCTTTGATGCTATTGGTTGAGGCAGGGTGGGGCTGAGGTAAATGAACAAGCACTAACAAGATAAGTTGGCAATGTTAAGGGTAATAAAAGTAAATGGGTAGTTAAGGAACTAAATGTAAATGTGGGATGGGTTCAAAATATGAAATAATACCAAATACATATATAACGGGCCCAGGAGGGGGTGGGATTTAAGTCCTGGGTGGTAAATGTGTAATAGGGCCTATAGTTTGTTTTAATAAATACAAAGACCAAATTAAACATAGGTTAGCATATAACAAAACTAATTAAACTTGTAGGGGATGTTGCCTGACCAGGGGTGGGGTTGGGCCTGCTGTAACCCCCTTTAAAGAACCAAACCAACCTAACATAAAACCTAACCTAGCAGGGGATGTAACCTTACCTAGTAGGGAACTTAACCTAGTAGGCAATGTTGCCTGACCAGGGGGGATTTGCCCCCCGTACCCCCCCTTAAAGGCCTAACCTAACCTAGTAAGGAATGTAACCTAACCTAACCTAACCTAGTAGGGAATATTGCCTGACCAGGGGGCTTCGCCCCCGTACCCCCCCCTTAAAGGCATAACCTAACCTAACCTAACCTAGTAGGGAACATTGCCTGACCAGGGGGGCTTCGCCCCCCCGGTTTTACCCCCCTTAAAGGCCTAACCTAACCTAGTAAGGAACGTAACCTAACCTAACCTAGTAGGGAAATACTAGGCCTAACCTAACAAGTAAGGAATGTACCTAACCAACTAACCTAACCTAACCTAGTAGGGAATATTGCCTGACCAGGGGGGCTTTGCCCCCCATACCCCCCTACCCCCCTTAAAGGCCTAACCTAACCTAGTAAGGAATGTAACCTAACTAACCTAACCTAGTAGGGAATATTGCCTGACCAGGGGGGCTTCGCCCCCCTTAAAGGCCTAACCTAACCTAGTAAGGAATGTAACCTAACCAACCTAACCTAACCTAGTAGGGAATATTGCCTGACCAGCCCCCGTACCCCCCCTTAAAGGCCTAACCTAACCTAGTAAGGAACGTAACCTAACCTAACCTAGTAGGGAAATACTAGGCCTAACCTCACCTAGTAAGGAATGAACCTAACCAACCTAACCTAGTAGGAATATTGCCTGACCAGGGGGCTTCGCCCCCCCGAGCCCCCCCTACCCCCCTTAAAGGCCTAACCTAACTAGTAAGGAATGTAACCTAACCTAGTAGGGAATATTGCCTGACCAGGGGGGCTTCGCCCCCCCCCCCGTTTCTTTACCCCCCCTTAAAGGCCTCACCTAATGAACCTAACCAACCTACCTATAAGGAACGTAACCAACCTAACCTAGTGGGAAATACTAGGCCTAACTAAACCTATAAGGAATGTAACCTAACCAACCTAACCTAACTAGTAGGGAACATTGCCTGACTATGGGGGCTTCGCCCCCCCATACCCCCTTAAAGGCCTAACCTAACTAGTAAGGAACGTAACCTAACCTAAACCTAGTAGGTAAATACTAGGCCTAACGTAACCTAGTAAGGAATGTAACCTAAACCTAACCTAACCTAGTAGGGAATATTGCCTGACCAGGGGAGGGGGCTTCGCCCCCCCGGACCCCACCCCCCCCTTAAAGGCCTAACTAACCTAGTAAGGAATGTAACCTAACCAACCTAACAACTAGTAGGGAATATTGCCCCTGACCATGGGGGCTTCGCCCCCGTACCCCCCCTTAAAGGCATAACCTAAACCTAGTAAGGGAATGTATAACCTAACCAAACCTAACTAGTAGGTAACCAAGTAGGGAATGTAACCTAACCAACCAACCCCCCCCCCCCCCCCCACCCCCCCCCCCCCAGGTATCCACCCTTGAAGAACTAACCAACCTAGCCTAACCGGGTAACCCCCTTCAAGGAAGTAAAAACTAGTAGGTAAACAACATATAACAAACTAAACCTAAGGGTTATGTTGCCTAACCGGGGATGGGATTCGGCCCCCAGTAGGTAAAATGACATATAAACCTAACTTGATGGGTGTGGAAGTGTTGTAAAATGTAAAAAGTAACCATACATAACTGCATAATAGTAAGGAAACTGGAAGGGAGGTGTAAATTGTAATGTCTGTAAAAGTGTATAATGGAATATATTTAAATGTAGGTTTTATAAAAATAATGGCAAACTATATAAATGTTATATATTTAAATTTAGGTTTTATAATAATAATGGCAAACTTTAATCTAGATATTGGTATCGGTGAGAAAATGCATTGTAAATGTATTTCTCACCGTGAATACTGGAAAGGGGAGGGATTCGACTTGTGTATAAAGATGATATAGGGAGTGTGTATGTAAATGCAACGCAATGTGCAATTTCACGTAACAGGTAGGTAGGTAGTTATCGAAACGTCCTAAAAACTGAGTTCTATATCAACACGTAGGCATTTTAGGTGTCTGTCCTCAATTATAACATAATATTTCAAGTTATATATGTAAATGATTAGGTGGGGATATTTCAAAACAGTTATTATACAAATACTATGGAAAAATGAAAAGGAATAAACACTAGAATTCACATATGTTTAATAAACAAATTAGGTAAATGCTTTTATGTAACTCAACGTATGGTTACCAGCCAGGGTTCCCAGAAGACACCACTACCAACCAGCCAAAGTCTACCATGAAACCAGCCAAAATCCCGCCAAATGGAAATCCAAACCAACCCAAATAACCGGCAAATATATGTGCGTTATATTTATCTTTATAAATGTATATTTTTTTATCATATATGCTTGTATAGCGGCATCATAGTTTTTTTTAGTTAGATAATATAAACTAATATAAGAATACAGGAAAAAAAAACGAGAATGAATTGAAATTTTGAAATGAGGCTCGTTCTCTGAGAATCCGGCGGCCTGTTTTGTGGTCGTCTGGTGTGTGTGTGATTTTTATTTTAATTCCATCTACATATTTTGCTTAAATGTTACCAAGTTTTTTACTGAAAACCTATTCAAATTCCCAGATTTTCCTGAAAACCTTCAAAAATTCCCAATCTGGGGAGAGATTCCTCAAACGTGGGATCAGGGTTTAGCTCAAATAGAAAGTATTTGAAAACCAGCCAAAATACCACTAACCAGCCAAAGTGAATTTACCCACCAAATTAGGAAAAAAAGCCAAATTTGGTGAGAAACTGCCAAATCTGGGCAACCCTGTACCACCCAATCCTTCACTCAGTCCGGTAGCAACGTAGGGTCTTACTGTAACGTGTTTGGCTAAATACATGTATCCCTCCCGTAAACCCCCATTTCTTTCCTCACTAAGCAGTCTGAGTTTAGGCCAAAAGCTCCCTTACAGTTAGCGCATGCGCAGTAGCATTAGCGCATGCGTAGTAGGATTCAGTGTTGTGGTAGTAGTAGTAGTAGACGAATATGGATGTGGAACGGCTCCACTATCGCTAGTTTTGTTATCTCTTATTTCCGCCTGTATTTCGTGTTTTTAAAAGTGATAAATGTGGGAAATACCACAATAACACGGCAAAATCACCCCCCAAGTGGTTTCTCCCCACCCAAAACCCCGTTCCCAACTGGGGTCCCCCTTACGTAGGATAGAGTTAGGGTTTTGTCCCCACCCAAAACCCCGGTTCCCAATGGGAATCACCTTTACCGTAGGATAGAGTTCAAAGGTAAATTAGAGTCGTCCGAATAAATATTACTTCAAATTCTTGTTCAGGGGGTAAAACTGCATAGAAAAACCGCAACTGCCATACTCTGGGCCGCCGCGGATAGGTACACTAGATCTACCCATTATTGTCGCTAATGCATACTTACAGAGAAAAAAAAATATTAAGTTTTTACCTCGAATTTTTCCTAAGTTGGGAGAGGTGTTTCCTCTACGGTAATGTTTTACTTTTAATGAGACCCTCTAACTTACTTTCTTACGCACAAAAGCAGTTCCAGTTACTCATTATTGGCTGAGAAGTGTGACATCGTTATGACGTCATGGGTTTCATAACCAATTACGAACGACTTTAGTCGAAAACTAAGTTTCACTAGCATTTCAGCGGAATAAAAAAGTTACCTGTCCAGTGTCCACTGGTATCCTTGTTTGACTGAATACTAGAATAATGAAGCAAAAAACGGCATTTTGTCTTCCTGTAGCTATGGCAGAGGCAGTGGCTGGCCCTTCTGGCATTAATTTTGACACACCTTCGATTCCTACCGATTGTTTTGCAGTTTAATGTGGGTTACGGTGAATTTTATCATTATTTGTCTAGTGGTGGTAAAGAAGTTGTGATTGAATATGCTCAAAGACATAATTTCATTCTAAAGCAAAAAAAACTGCGAGTGTTGTGGAGCTACCTACTAGGATTTGTCGGATCGACTTCAACAGGAACGCCTTCAGGTGTGATCTGCCACGGTAAGTAGCCTTACTGTAAATCCTGTGGCTAGCGCACGCAGCGCAACATTACCTCTTGCCGTACATGCCGTGCTTGCCAAGAATCTTTAAATATCCAGATAAGGCGCGAAGCGCCGTTCCGCCACGGCCTTACTGACAGCACACACAAATCGATCGTCGCGGATATGTAGTCGCTCCCTACTTTGTTTGTTGTTGTTTTGGTATCGCTGCCATATGGGTTTTGATGTTTTTCCGCCGATTTCGGTCAGCGGTCGAGTGGGCCTGCGAATCTGTAGGTGCTCCATGGATAGGTCTAGGGATTTTTCTGGAAAAACTCGTTGTTTTAACTCCAATTACATAGTAAATCTCTAAATCGGATGGTTTGCAGTCAAAATAAATGTTAAATCTGTTGGAACTACATTATTTCTGATGCAAAAATAGGTATATTTTTATTCCAGTTTTCCCATAATGGTTGAAACTGTAATTTTACCAATATTACTTTAAATTCTTGTTCAGTAAGTAAAATAACGTAGGAAAACGTCAACTGCCATAGTCTACTTTACCGCGGAATGAGGGCTTAAAATTACCATTATTACTAGTATAGCCTAGCCTATACGGGGAGGGGGGAGTGGTGCACCAAAAACTATGGTCACTAAGTTGGCTAATCCATTACACAGGGTAGCCTATTTTGGATTCGGTGCAATATATTAGTCAACTGGTAGTACCTACCAGGTATACGAAATTATGATACCTAGCCTAGTTGGTCTAGCTCAAGATAGGTAGGTACGACTGTCTGGAGATTGAGGAGACCTGAGGCAGCCATGCGAGGCAAAGAATCAACGAAAAGGTATACTTTTCAACAAAGCCAGGCGAAGCCACTTTAAATCAAAAGCTGTGTTAAGGTCAGGAAACCATAATTCGTCGGTAAGCTATCGAGATTTAGCTTAGGGTACGCTGACCCTATACTATAGTAAGTACTTACCTATGTTTTGACTTGGCCTTATCATGCCCCACTTCCACCCTCCGAAGTATTGCACGCCCTAGACAGAATAATAGCAGTTTTAGCAAGTTCAGAATAACAAATTAACTCGAACTCCCGTGACAGTACTTGCTGTCGTTAACAAAATCACAAAGGAACTTGACAGATTTAGACGGTAACCAGACTAGAATAAACGTACAAACCTTACGTTTCGGGGGTGGGGGTGGGTGGGGGGTGATGGGGGTTGGGGATGGTGGGGTTTGTTGGGGAGGGTTGTTGACAGCCGGAGGAGAATGTTCCTGGTGGTTACGGACTTACGGATTTGCTTGAGATGTTGCACAAATTCTCTG
>NC_061107.1:72085204-72128993 GCF_015104395.2 Macrobrachium nipponense
GAACTTTATCTGAACTGAAGACCATATCAATGTCTCCTTGTCCAAATGTGAAGATGAAAATATAACAAACATGACAATTTGTCCAAAATTGCATTTTTCCTAACTATACAAACCTGAGGTCCTTTTACAATAGGAAGGTTACTAGCGGCAGCTGGATAGGTCGTAAGCTTTCGAACAAGGGGTTCGGTAGTTAACTGCTTGTCCGACAGGCGCGCGCGCGCGACTGGGAGGTAAACAAATCACTTTTGCTTTGGCCCAAGCAAAAACTGCAGAGTGAGGGGTGGCATGAGGTGGGGCTATGTGTAAAAGGACCTCAGGTTTGTATAGTTAGGAAAAATGCAATTTTGGACAAAATGACAATTTGTCGAAAATTGCATTTTTCCTAACTATACAAACCTGAGGTCCTTTAACAATAGGAAGTAGCTAGCGGCAGCTGGAACGGTCGTAAGCTTCGAACAAGGGGAGCAACGGTACGTTAAACTGATTGTACCAGATCGTCGCGGAGCCCAGCGGCGACTGGGAGTGGTAAACAAAGCAACTTTTGCTTTTGGCCCATGCAAAATACGCAGAGTGAGGGGTGGCATGAGGAGGGACTTTATGTTAAAGGACCTCAGGTTTGTATAGTTAGGAAAAAAAATGCAATTTTCGACAAATTGTCATTTGTTCCGATACGTAATACAAACCCTCGGTCCTTTAACAATAGGAAGACTCACTTCTTGGTGGGAGGAATCTGAGTCTTTTTGATGAACAGACTGGTGTTCGTCCATCCCTGGAATGCCTCCCTGGTCGTAAGAGCGAGGGAGGGATCCAAGCCTCTGTCCGATTGATCGGGGTGTGCACCGCAGGATCAATGGTCAGACCTCTGGGCCGAGTACTAAGAGAGAGGCAAGCGTATCTCTTCGTACCAGCAATCAAGAACTTGTTCCTGTTTGCAAGAGGCAACATAAAGTATGGGTTGTCTCAAGCTGGCATCCACTTCCTCCCCCTTCCCCCTTAAGTTGGAGGAAAGTGGTGGATATACGCTCCTATCCCTAGTGAAAGGGATAGGATGGGGCTCTGTTGAGTAGCTCACCTGCATCTTGTCCTTATCCAGCAGGGCCGGGTGACGACCGTTTGTCCCTCTAACCACAGGTAGAGGGGAAGAAAAAGATGGGAAGAGGAGCCAGTCACACTCTCATTCACCATCCATTCTTACGGTCACACCAGGACTCGATGCTGTTCAGCCTGCGAGGGTCTGGGTTCGCTACACAACGTGTTGAGCAGCCACCCCACGGGTTCCCCAAGGGAAAAACAAAGTCCAAGGACCTGTGGGCAACTATCCCGAAGGTTAGAAAGGAAGGGGCATGTTGGTTCCTGGTTGGACCAGACCCCTGCTTCAGTACCTGCGCCAAGGAGAAGTTCTTGTGGACAAGGCAGCATCTCCTTCGCATCGAAGGCGGTGAAGTCCATTAGGGAGGGGATTGTGAACGACTCGAACCAATCGTCAGGGACCGAAGGGTTTGAGTCTTCGCTACGAAATTCGGTACGAAATCGGGCGTCACGGATCCCCATCCCCTGGGTTGCCTGACTTCGCAGGAGAAGTCATGCAGTTCCTCAGAGGAAAAGAAGGAAATAGTCGCATGACCTATCCCTCTTTGCTCCACTTTCGGTGATGTCCAGTACCCATACTGGTCTGTCCGTTAGCAACGAAGTTCTCTCGCATACCTCCTATCCCCATGCAGCGAAGTTCTCGGTAGTGGATAGGACACCGACACTCCATGGTGGGTGTCAATGGTATGGGTACTGTGACAAGCTATTAAAACGAAGTAATGGTTGCTGTGTAACAACCGAACTAAGTCAACAGCGTACATCGTAACTGACTCGGGCGCTCTGACAGCTGCCGACTGACTGCGTTCGGTAGGAGGCAAGTTGTCAAAGCATCCGAGTAAGTCACGTGACCTTCGCCTTTAAAGGGTTATGCCGAGAGACCAAACAAATGATGTATTTGTTTGTCACCAATGACCGGACAGCGAGGTGATGATCTCTTAAGGCATGTACCCAACAGGCGAAAGTCAATTACCTTCTAGAGACCGAGGTCCCTGAAGGTAAAAACATCTCATGTTTGTTGAATCTCAGCTAAGGAAGGAGAAACAACACTATGTATCATTGAAGACGAAGGTAGATATTGAATGCAACCTACGTCTTCACATATGAATCGAGAGAAGGATCTCAAGATTCATAACCTGTGCTTACAAATGACTGAAAACGCTAACCGCTATTTCATTGCTGTCCGGTGAGAAGTCGTAGTTGCAATGAAAGCGGGGCGTTCTTCGGTAATGAAAACACAGGTGAAAGCCGCCTGAAGAACTGCTTCTCATGGGCTGAACATTTGGAGGTAGAGCTGTCAGGTCGGAGAGTAGGCGATGTCTTCTGACACATCTTGTAATTCGGGTTGAACAATGAACAATTGTACACCTACGAATACGAGATATTTTGAAGACAAACTCAGATGTCTGCAAAATCATTCATTATCGCAGTGCGATGCAGCGGGAGACTTGTACAGACTTCTGTTACCGTGCGGTAAACAGAAAGATGAAAGAGTCCAAGAGATATCTCTGTTGAAAATTCTCGCAATGTCGAAGGCGATGGAATCTAGCGTCACCGCAGTAGATGGTCCTTCATTATTGCGAGAATCCCCGTTAATCAGAGACCTAAGTCCATGATTGTTTTTAGGCAGAGATACGGTTCGGTAGTCAATCAAGCAGGGAGAGAGAGACATACATGACCGTGAATCTCGGAGGCCCAGCTGATACTGAGCTGCTATGAGGCAGTTCAATACGCAGTGGTTGAGCCTGCTGACTCGTCATCCTGAGTTGCCAGGTAATCCATTATTCCACGAAGGAATGCGTTCGGCTAGAACTACCGAGCATAAAAGATATGCTCGGGCAATTATATTTAGGCGAAACGAATTTCGGTAAATATAAAAGTTGAAATGGTGTTGTCGTGACAAAACCATAAGTATATAAAATTGAAACTGAAAACTCCTGGGAGGTTGCAGGCAACCCGGGTTGCAGTTCAATTAGAATACTTCTCGTCTAAGTCGCAATTCGTAGAATAACTAGGATATGCGCCTACCCTCGGACAATTCAACTGCTTAGCAGAATCATGTCGCGAGGTTAATATACGTAGTATATTTGTAGGATTCTGAACAACGATCTCCATCCTAAATTCTTCCCTTCAAGAAAACAAAATAAGGATTGGAGATCGACCACCTTCGTTCTCTATTAAAGAGAGTGAAGGAGAAGTCTTCCTCGAAGGAAAGCTTCAATGGTGAACAGAATACTAAGACGATAGTTCAAGCCAAACTGGATATTCCCGTCCGATCTCCTCTATTCCAGGTTGGTCGCCTACTGTGAGATGGTTTCTTTCAGCAGCAGTCTTCTTCACAATGCTAGAAATTCCAGGAATTCGAGCATAGGCGAGGTTCCCGATTATCGTGTAACATATCGGGGATTCTCGTCTCGCTCACTTTGGGACCGTGGTCTCGCGTAAGTGTTTGAAGATCGTAAAAAAACTCGAACACTCTGAATGCGCTAGAAATTCCGTAGAATTCTAAGCAGTCTGCGAAACCCCCACCGAATTCGTCAAACGATATCGGCTGGTGGTCCTCTCGATTCCCGTAGAAATCGAGAATGGAGCAGGATTCCTCCTCAACGACCGGGGGCTTACGTCAGGTAGGACCCGAAGGTCCCCCCGGTAGCGCAGTCCCGAACGTGGGATCCTACAAAGAAATCTCTGTAGGATCCTTCCCCTTTTCCCTCGTAGCCGTAAGGAGAGAGGGAATGGGGAAGGAATTGGATACTCGCTCGCCTTCCCAGTGGAACTAGCAGTTGGAGAAGAGTAGGAGCAGCCATCGCCTTGCGGCGATGGCCTCTCAGAGTCTTGGGAAAACGTATCGTCAGGAGAAAACGTTCTTTTCCCGCGGAGGGTTACGAACTCTCACTGTAGGTAAGGGTCTGCCGCCACTGTGAACGTCGTCGGGTGGGTGGGGCTGATCGACACCTGACAGGAGAGCCGAACCGTCCGGTCCAGCCACTCATTCCAGTCCTCGTCGAGGTCGAAACCTCTCAGGAGGAGCCGAAGGAGTATGTTTAATACGGTGTCCGATAGACACGTAGAAAACCGCCGCTGTCAGCAGTAGAGGAGGTGGAAGTAGCTTGATCGACCGGCCAGAACTGAGAGAGCCTTCTTGTCCGGAGACGAGAGACATGGTCGAGACAGAATCGGCAAGCTCCGATCGCGGCAGACCCACCGTCGGTTTGGGTTCCCTCTCGGGCCCCAAAACGACTCGAGCAGAGACGTGGGCTCTGCTGGTGGGAGCGGCAATCCTTCCGCAGGGTCATTATGCTGACGAATCAGCTTAATGACTTCTGCAAATTCCTCTGTATCTCGGGAGTAACCGCGTCTTGCGGAGTAGGACCGTCCAGTCCCTCCAACAAGAATAGATCCCTAGATACTCCTCCTTCAGAAGGAGGAAGAGCGGCCGACCCATGACGGTCGCCCCAGCTAATTGCGCGTATGCCTGGTCGGGGTCCTATAACGTGCCTGGTCCATACGGCGTCATAGCGGGGTCGCGAGCGGCGCACCTCTCGCGATCACTCATAGGTACCTCGCTCCTCCCGGCGTAGCCCGAGGAGGTTGAAGGTACAGGAGAGGCAGACCTGACGCTCCCCCCTAGCTCGCTGGCAGGACCAGCGTGCTTGGAGGGCTGCTGCTGATCGTCAACCCGCGGTGGCGATCGAGCAGCATGCCTAGCCTTGCCGCTCGCCTGAGGCGAGAGGCTTGGCTGAGAACGTCGACGCTGATCTCTAGCGTCAGGCGAGCTGTTTGCTGGTTACCCGTCTCCGCCCGGTCCCGATGGGAGCGGCGTCAGGTGACCTGCTAGGCTCGCTGTCACGGTGAGAGCGGCGAGCGTCCTCTCGGCGCGTCGAGCCGCTGGTACCAGCCGTGGCTGGTACCGACGGCCGCGGGGACCCCTTCCTCGCCTCAACCCGTTATGGGAGAGGCAGCCCTGACGCTCCCCTCTCGCTCGCTGGCAGGACCAGCGTGCGTGGAGGGCTGCTGCTGATCGTCAACCCGCGGTGACGGTCGAGCAGCAGGCCTAGCCTTACCGCTCGCCTGGGGCGATTGGCTCGGCTGAGAACGTCGAGACCGATCTCTAGCGTCAGGCGAGCTACCGCTGGTCACCGTCTCCGCCCGGTCCCATCGGGAGCGGCGGAGGCGGGTGACCTGCTAGGCTCTGTATCGCGTCGAGACCGGCCAGCGTCCTCTCGGCGTCACGTTAGCCCGAGCAGCCAGTTGATCGCTGGCGAGAGCGTCCACTGGCCTGGCGAGAGTTGTGTGCACGACTCTCGCCAGTCTTCTGCTCCGCGCCGCTGTCTTGACGGCGAGCGAGCTCGGGCGTCAAAACTTTGGCTGGACGGTCTTCTTGGAAGAGCGTCCACTCGGTGCTTCTCGCGAACGAGAAGCGGCCGAGACGGAACCTGGTTTAGCGGCAGACCCGCTAGCACCAGGTGAGGACGCACCCAGCCGAGGCTGGTGCCCTCTGGTCCCCGTCGACTTCTTCTTTGCAGAAGAAGCGACGGGCCCCCGTTCCCGAGGGAACAGGAGGACCAGCAGAAGAGCTCCCCACAGCTCGCCTGAGCGAGCCGGGCCTTAGAAGATCCCGAAGGAGTCTTCTTAGGGGGGAAGGAGGCAACCTTCTTCTTCTTCGGCTGTTTGGCCTTAGAAGTCGAAGGGGAAGGAGAGGCAGCGGACGACGAAGAAGACGACGAAGACGACGACGACCTCTTCCTCTTCTTCTTCTTCTTCGCCAGGCTCCGCAGGACAGGCGTCAGGTCTTCCATCCAGGAGGGGAGCCGGGGCAGTTGCCGAAGCAACAGGGCCCGACTGCACCTGTCCGGAAAGACCTGAGACTGTGACAGCATCACCAACAGCAGGAACAACAGGAACAGGTCCAGGAAACAGCAGGAACATCTGAAAGTGAATGAGCAGCAGGCACCTGATCTGAAAGGGAATGAGCGGCCTGGGACAGCAACAGGTACGGCAGGCACGGCAGGTACCGACAGGAGAGACAGGCGTCCTGTCGGCCCGCTAAACCGTCATCCTCGGCACTGGCGGCAGGTCCAGGGGGGTACTCTTTGGGCAGCGGCAGTCCGGGGTCGGCAATACAAAGAACCCAGGTGGCGGTGGCACCGTCCTGATTGGCACGGCAGGAATTGGTTCTGGATTGCAGCCGTGGGTGTTACCGACATGACATGTGGTGTGTACACCAGGTGCGGTGACATCTCATATGCTGGTGTCGAGATTGTGGTTGTTGTAGTGGTTACCGTATCATGAGTGACCACTGCCGACCCCGCCAACCGCTGAATCAACCCCTGCAGTCCCAGCGACTCCCACACCTGTTCCAGGTCGTCCTCGCTGATGGCAACCTGCGGAAGCAACAGTCGGGTTAGTTAGAGGGGCTTCCTCGCGCCTGGGGGGAGGGGGGAGAGAAACCCCACCCAGAGCGGACGGAAGACCCCGAGTACAACTGGACGTCCGTTACCAAAGGATGTCACTGGACTTTCCGATGACTTCTTGTGTCCTCGTACAGCACCCACTGCGCCTCTGACGAATGCATACACGTTACACAGGGCTCGTTGCGGGAGCACTCTCTTGCCCCCGACAAACGAGTTACAAAACCCTCGTGAGGATCTACATCTACATCCAAAGGTCGTCTCCCACGGATGTAGCACTGCGGTAACATAGATAGATTAGTAAGAGGGGTTCCCTCACGCACGGGGGGAAGACATGCCCCACCCCGAACGCAAGGAAGACCCCAAATACAAAATACAATGAAAGAACGAAGCTGAGCGGGGGGCAGGAAGGAAGACGAAGAATCGGCTACCAAGGGAGTCGCGGGAGCTTTCCGACGACTTCCTGGCAGACCTTCGCTTCCCCACCCCCGCACAGCAGTGCAAAGTAATATGAAAATGAAAACAGAATACTGCCCTTGCGATTCACTTCATAGAACTTAAAGGAGAAAAGATCAATTCCCGGGTAAGAACGGAAACTTGATCCATAATATGATGCTATCATAAATATATATGAAAATGAAACAGAATACTGCACTTGCGATTTCATTTCACATAAAAATCGTAAGGATCAATTCCCGGGTAAGAACGAAAAATTGATCCAGATTAAATTCATGCAATCAATAAATGAAAATGAAAAGAATATTGCAATTGCGAATCCACTTTCATTGCATTATTATACAAACTTAAAAGTTCGTGCCGAGCGCAATCACACTCTCGGTAACGAAACGCCACAGGGCAAAAATATATAATGAAAAAAGTACTTACATTTTTCAATTACACCCTTCGCCAAATACATGACTCGGCGCGAGCGTGCCCGTCCTCGGCACCGAGACATAATTCAAGGTTCATAAAAAAAAAAAAAAAATTAAGTAATGAAAATGGAAAAACAGTGTACTTACAGTTTCATTTCAAGTCAAACAAACCATTAGTAGAAAACACAATATAAACAAAGCATACGACGATGAAGCGGGCAGAGAGCGATGACGAAACACGTCCTTCACACCCGCGGCCCCGAAAGCAAAGCAAAGTGATTTGTTTACCTCCCAGTCGCGCGGCGCGCGACGATCGGACAAGCAGTTAACTACCGTTCTCCCCTTGTTCGAAGCTTACGACCGTCCAGCTGCCGCTAGCTACTCCTATTGTTAAAGGACCGAGGGTTTGTATTACGTATCGGAACAATGTCATTTGTTCCGACACGGCATACAAACCTTCGGTCCTTTTACAATAGAAGACTCCACTTCTTGGTGGTGGAATCTGAGTCTTTTGTGAACAGACTGGTGTTCGCCCTACCTTGGAAGCCTCCCTGGTCGTAAGAGCGAGGGAGGGATCCAAGCCTCTGTCCGATTGATCGGGGTGTGCACCGCAGGATCAATGGTCAGACCTCTGGACCGAGTACTAAGAGAGGGGCATGCGCATCTCTAGTACCAGCAATGCAAGAACTTGTTCCTGTACAGGAGCAAATATAAAGTCATGGGTTTGACTCTTGTAGGCATCCACTTCCCCCCCTTGCAGAAGGAAGTGGTGGATTATTCTGCCTCCTATCCCTAGTGAAAGGGATAGGATGGGGCTCTGTTCATATAGCTCACCTGCATCTCGTCCTCATCCAGAGTAGTGACGACCATGGCCCTCTGCCCGCGGTAGAGGGGAAAGGAAGAGATGGGAGAGAGAGCCAGTCACTCACTCACTCACACATCCATCCACACAGTCACACCAGGACTCGATGCTGTTCAGCCTGCGAGGGTTCGGGTGGGCTTAGCTACACAACTTGGTTGTTGAGCAGCCACCACAGGGTCCCAAGGAAAAGGTTGTCCAAGGACCTGTGGGCAATATCCGAAGTAGAAGGACGTAAAGGTAGTCTGGTTAGACCAGACCCTGCCTTCAGGACCTGCGCCACGGAGAAGTTCTTGCGAAACGCCAACCGATGGGGGCCAATAACTTCTGACTTCGTGAGCTCTCGGACGGGACGTACGGATGTCGTCACTACCATCAGCCTCATACGCCCTCCTGATGACCTCACGCAGCCAGAATGAAAGAGTGTTCTTGGATACTTCTTTCTTGGTGACCCCGGTGCTAACGAAGAGGCGTCGACACTCAGCCTGAGGTGACGAGTTCTCTTCAGATAGCGCCGTAGCGCCCTCACAGGACAAAGCAGCATCTCATCCGCATCATTATCGGTGAAGTCCAATAGGGAGGGAATCGTGAATGACTCGAACCTGTCATCAGGGGACTGGAAGGTTTCTGAGTCTTCGCAACGAAGTTCGGGACGAAATCGAGCGTCACGGATCCCCATCCCCTGGAGTGTCGTACATCATAGGAAAGACCATGAAGTTCCCCTACTCTCTTCGCCGACGCCCAAGGGCCAGCAAGAAGAGGGTCTTGAGGGTCAGATCCCCTGTCTGACATCTCGGAGGTCTCGAACGGTGTTCGAGTCAGACCCTAAGGACGAGAGTCACGTCCACGAGGGGCCTGCCCGTTGGGGGGGCAAGACTCTCGGAAGCTCGAACGGTGTTCGAGTCGACCTAAGGACGAGAGTCGTCCCACGCGGGGGCCTGAGTTCCCTGGGTGGGCAAGAACCTCTCCTCATCAGCAAGGAGATCTCGAACGAGTTCGAGATGTCCAACCCCCTCAGTTTCAGGACGAGCGCCAAGGCGGCTCTGTATCCTTTCACTGTGGGGACTGATAGGAGCTTCTCTCGGCGAAGAAACACGAGGAAATCCGCTACCTGCTGAAGAGTGGCTCTGATGGAGGAGATAGACCCGTCTACGAACACCCAACCAACAGAAGACGGCCCACTTCCCCTGGTACACAGCTGCAGAGGACTGACGGACGTTTCCAGCCATCATCTGTTGCTGCGCTACGAGAAAAGCCTCTCGTTCGCAAGAGATGGTGGATAACAGCCAGGCCGTTGAAGACGTAGGGACTGGACTGCTCGGTGGTACCGCTCGACGTTTGTGGCTGGGCGAGAAGGTTGTGCCAAGGGGAATCTCTCTCGGTTTCTCCTGCGAGAAGAGCCAGCAGGTCCGGATACCAAATGGCCTGTGGCCATTTGGGAGCCACCAGGATCATCCTGAGATTCGGGTGACCAGCGCTCGACTGATCACCTTGCGAATCAGGCTGAACGGGGGAAAGGCATAGGCGAAGAGGTGTCCCACGGGTGTTGAGAGCGTCCTCTGTCAGCTGCCCATGGGTTCCGGCACGGCCGAGAAGAACACCTGGAGCTTCCTGTGTGCCGGGTGGCGAACAGATCCACGACTGGTCGCCCCCACAGGTCGAAGAGCCTTTCCGCCACGTCTGGTGTAGAGACCATTCGGTCCCTATCACCTGATCCCGACGGCTGAGCGTGTCTGCTACTACATTCCTCTTCCCTGGAATGTAGCGTGCCGACAGCTCTATTGAGTGTGCCTGAGCCCACTCGTGCACCTGCCGAGTCAACTGGTACAACGGGAGGGACACTAGGCCCCCCTGTTTGTTGACGTAATGCCACCACCGTGTGTTGTCGCACATCAACACCACTGAGTGTCCCATCAAGCGGTCCTGAAACTCTTGGAGAGCGAGGAACGCTGCCTTGAGTTCCAGTACATTGATGTGAAGGTGCTTGTCGTTCTCGTCCCACACTCCTGAAGTCAGCAACTCCTCCAGGTGTGCGCCCCATCCCTCGGTCGATGCGTCTGAGAACAGCTGCATGTCCGGGGGGGGAGTGCGCAGAGGCACTCCTCTTAAGAGGTTCCTGTCGTCGAGCCACCAGGCTAGGTCCTGCCTCACCTCCTGTGTCAGTGACACTGGAAAGCTTGGGGGATCCGCGCCTGTGACCAACTCTCCTTTTAGTCTCCACTGAAGAGACCGCAGGTGAAGACGCCGTGAGGGGGACTAACTTCTCGAGTGACGACAGGTGTCCGATCACGACTTGCCATCGCTGAGCTACCTGTTCCTGCCGAGACAGGAACTGGTTGGCTGCCTCCCTGAATCTGCTGATCCGCGAGTCTGCGGGGAAGACTCGCCCTGCTACCGTGTCGATCAGCATACCCAGGTACTTCATCCTCTGCTTGGGCTCGAGATCGGACTTCTCGAAGTTCACAACGATCCCTAGATCGCGACAGAACTCGAGAAGCCGATCCCTGTCCTGTAGCAACTGCGAGCGGGAGCTCGCCAGGACCAACCAATCGTCGAGATACCTCATCAGCGTATCCCGTGCGAATGGGCCCAAGCAGACACCAGAGTGAACACTGCCCGTGAACACCTGTGGGGCGGTTGAGAGACCGAAAGCACAGTGCCCTGAACTGGTACACCGTCCCGTCGAGGATGAAGCGGAGGTACTTTCTGGAGGACTGATGAATGGGTATTTGGAAATACGCATCCTTCAAGTCCACTGAAAGCATGAAATCGATTCTCCCTGATGGAGTCGAGCACTGAGCGTGCCGTCTCCATCGTGAACCGGGTCTGGCGAACAAACCGGTTCAGGGGAGAGAGATCTATCACCGGGCGCCAGCCTCCCGTAGACTTTTCCACCAGGAAGAGTCGACTGTAAAAGCCCGGTGACTGATCCGTGACGATCTCTACAGCTCTCTTGCTCAGCATGGTCTTGATCTCCTGTCTGAGTGCTACGTCCTTCGGTGACCCGGGGACGTACGACTGCTGTTGGACCGGGTGGAGGTGAGGGGTTGCCGAGATTCGAAGGGTAATAGATATCCCTCCCGAAGGACATCTACTATCCAGGTCTCCCCCCCCCCCCCCCGGCGCCGTAGCGCTGCCAAGTTGCCCAAATGGCTGGCCAAGGCACCCCCCCACTTCCGGCAGCAGGTGAGGTGGGGGAACGAACGTCCCTAGCGTTTCCCCCCTTCTTCGACTTCTTCCAGAGCCTCCACGGGATGAGGAGGGCTGGGAGGAGGGATGGTTACGGCCCCCCCCTTCACCAGAAGTCGAAGAAGACAGAGTCACTCCTCGGGGCTTCGACGCAGCAACCGTCTTAGCGCCGAGGAGGCGCTAGCCGAGCTCTTAGACTGGCCGCAGTCCGAGGGCTGCCCAGAAGCCTTCGAGACTGCCTGGTGAACCAGTACGGTTCACTGTCATCAGTGCGCCGTCTGTCCACCGCAGCGTCCACCATCTCTCGTGGGAAGAGAGACGTGGAACTCCGTAAAGGTCCGTTTCGAAGTCCCAATGCCGCTTCACGCCCGGCCGCCCTGGAAACCCGAGTAAGGACAGCGTCCCTTCGTCGGAGAAACCAGGTTGGCCCACAGGTTTCACCGTCTGGTGGGCAAGGAAGGAGATGGCTCTTCCCCCAGACTGGCAAAGTCTCCTGAAGGCCGAGTCATCTTCGGGAGAAATTCCCCCGGAGTTGGCTGCGACCTTAGATACTGTGAGGGACCACAGATCTAGCCAGGAGACGGCTGGAAAGCTGCCATGGCGGTAGATTCCAGGCTAGTGCCTCTTGCTGCGAGAACCACAGGTTCTCGGACAGGAGCTGTTGCAGACACACCCGGAGTCAGCCTCGCTAACTCCGGGTTCACCTGTTTGGGCGGCATCGGATCCTCAGATGGCACGATAAACCGCCGCTGTCGTAGCAGAGGAGGTGGAAGCAGCTTGCTAGACCTGCCAGACTTCAGCGAACCGTCCTGTCCAGAGACAAGCGATTCAACTTGGTCCAGCACTGAGTCAGCCAGCTCTGACCGCGGCAAACCCACCGTCGGTCTGGGTTCCCTCTTCGGGCCCCAGAACGACTCGAGCCGGGACGTGGGCTCGGATGGTGGGAGCGGCGATCCTTCCCCGAGGTCGTTGTGCTGACGAATCAGCGCAATAACCTCGGCAAAGTTCCTCTGGATCCTCGGGCGTGATAGCATCCTGTGGAGTCGGACCGTCCAGTCCCTCGAACAGGAGTACCTCCCGAGACCTCCTCCCTCAAGGAGAGAGCAGCGACAGCCCCCTCTCGGTCTCCTCCAACCACCTGTGCGTAAGACCTGGCTGGTCCGAGAACCGAGCCTGGTACGTACGACGACGTGGCGGGATCCTGAAGGGCGCACCCTTCACGATCACTCCTCAATACCTCGCCCTCCCGGTGTAACCCGAGGAGGTTGAAGGTATGGGAGAGGCAGACCTGACGCTCCTCTCGCTCGCTGGCAGAACCAGCGGGCTTGGAAGACTGCAGGCGATCGTCAACCCGCGGTGGCGATCGAGCTGCAGGCCTAGTCGAGCCGTCTCGCTGTGGAGAACGGCTCGGACCGAGAACAGCGGCCCCAGGTCTCGTGTGTCAGAGGAGCTGGTGCTGGTCGCCGTACCCGATCGCTCTCTGTGAGAGTGACGGTCAGGCGACCGGCGAGCTCCACTGTCACGGTGAGACCGGTGCGTATCCTCACGGCGCGTCACGTCGCTGGTACCAGCCGTGGCTGGTGCGGCGAACGGGGGGACCTCTTCCCAGCCTCAGCCCGTGGCCGGTCATGGACCGTCACGTCCGTCCGCCCCGGGTAGCAGCTGTTCGCCGCGAGAGCGAGAGCTGGTCTGGTGAGAGTCGCGTGAGCGGCTGTCACCAGTCTTCCGCTCCGTGCCGTGAACCTGACGCTGAGCGGACTCAGAGGTCTGGTTCCTGGCTGCACGGTCGCTGGTAGGCGACCGTACACTCGGTACCTCTCGCGAACGAGCGGCCCGAGCCGGATCCTGCTGCTGTGGCCGAACCACTGACAGCAGGTGAGGAAGTGCCGGTGTTAGCCGGCACCCCTCTGGTCCCCGTAGTCTTCTTCCTTGCGGGAGAAGAGACGGGTCCTGCTCCCGAAGGAGCAGGGCGACCAGCGGAAGAACCCCCCGTCTCACCAGAGCGAGACGGGCCCTTAGAAGCTCCCGAAGAAGACTTCTTAGGGGGGGGGGAGGCGACCTTCTTCTTCTTAGGCGGGGGAGCCTTCGAAGAAGAAGGGGAAGAGGCGGCAGACGACGACGACGAAGAAGACGATGAAGACGACGACGACACCTTCCTCCTCTTCTTCTTCTTCCTCGTCAACCTCCTCAGGACCGATGTCAGGTCTGTCATCCAGGACGGAGCCGGGGCTGCTGTTGCCGAAGCAACAGGGCCCGGACGTACCTGTCCGAACAGACCAGCATCGGGAGCAGCGGCGCCAGGAACGGGAACGACATCAGCAGGTGCGGGCATCACAGGAACGGCAGCAGACACGGCAGGAACAGGATCAGGAACAGCAGCAGTGGTCACGGCAGGTACGGCAGATACAGCTGGTCGAACCAGCGGCACAGACGTCATCGGTACCGGTGGGAGGTCCAGGGGCGAGCTCTTCGGGCACATGAAGTCCGGTCGCGGCAGCACGGCAAACCCAGGTGGCGGCATCACACTCCCCCGAGTTACGGCGACTGGCCCCTGCACCGATGTTGTTGGTGTTACAGAGACCGCGTGCTGGGTGTACACCAGGTGAGGAGGTGACGCGTAGCCAGGTGTTGTCAGGGTCGTGGTGGTGGTTGTTACCGTAGCGTGCGTAACCGCCACGGAGCCAGCGAGATGATAGAGCAGCCCCTGGACACTCGGCACGCCCTGCAGTCCCAACGACGCCCACACCTGTCCAAGGTCATCCTTCACGGCAACCGCACCTGAGGAGGCAAAAGTCGGGTGATTAGGCGGATCCTCTACCCGCTCGCGCGAAGACGAGCGGATAGAGGACCCAGAGTACAACTCTACGTCGGGGTATCTAGCGCCCTCCTCCACACTCGACACATCGGGAGAGGAGAAGGACCTAGACACCCCCCCCGAAGGGGAAGGCGCGATACGAGGAAGTTGAGCGGGCGGCAGGAAAGAAGACGAAGTGTCCGTCACCAAAGGAGTCGCGGGAGAGCTTCCGACGACTCCTTTGCAGGCCTTCGCTTCTTCCTGCCCTCATACAATGTCCACTGCGCCTCCGACCAGTCCATACAAACATCACAGGGCTCGGCCCGGGTGCATTCACGCCCCGGCACCGACACACAAAACATGAGGGCTATCTATTTCGGGAAAAGATCTGAATTTCCCACATTTGCGCCCTTCGGTACCCGGGCAAAGTCTCCTTGGGGTAGCGAGGCGCGGAGATTCCATCATTAATGAATTCAGCGTAATTAATATGAAAAGAGAGAATACTGTACTTACAATCTTTCATACACAATTACAAACAAAACAGAAAGCAAACGACGAGCAGCGGGCAGAGAGCGAACACACACGTCCATCCACCGTGAGGCCGAAAGCAAAAGTGATTTGTTTACCTCCCAGTCGCGCGCGCGCGCCTGTCGGACAAGCAGTTAACTACCGAACCCCTTGTTCGAAAGCTTACGACCTATCCAGCTGCCGCTAGTAACCTTCCTATTGTAAAAGGACCGAAGGTTTGTATGCCGTGTCGGAACAAATGTAATGCCAAAACTACAAAAACTATTAATTTTTGACCAGAGGTTCTCAGTAACTATAAGTGGGATACCACCTACAATGTACCTTATGTGGGACATTTTAGATGGTATAAAGATACTTACCATTTTTATCGCTTTCTACCACTTACTTTTCATCCATTTTCCTTGGTCTCTTCTTTTCTACCGATACAAATTCATTCAATTTACCTTCCACCAGTTTCCTTCTAATTAAAGACCAAATCCTTCATACACTAGTTTTTATGTCCAAGGGACTAAGGGTAATAACCTTTAAAAGACTGAAAAAGAATGACTGAATTTTCTTTAAGCTTTTCAGAATTTCATATACTTTTCTGGAAAAGCCTTACTATAGCCTAGAAACAGAACCAATAACTCACTGCTGAAAAAAAATCTTAATTAACAAACAAAATTACTAAAACAGACTACAGTCTTGGGGACTGTTTCCCACAAGCAAATGACCTGGAATTAGAATGCAAAACACTGTCCACAAAATCCAATCCCATACCTTTAAAAGTATTAATGCTCAAAATGCATTAAAACATTAAATTGTTAACATATGAAACATACTTTAATTTTACATTTATTCACCAAATTAGTCCTTCAGAAACATACAAGCAGCTAAGATTCTACCAAAGAAACCCAGTGCACACAACGCAAGCAAAAAAGCTTCCTTTATGAACTAATGTAAAAAATAATTGGCTTATTAACTGAATACTTTCGTTTTGTGCTCATCATCATATAAGCTGGCAATTATCAAGCAAATAATCATTAAAACTAAGTATAGTCTGACAAGAACACAAACACATATCTTTCATAAGGGTGGTCCTATGAGGTGCTTTTAATACTAAAATGTCGATTTATTGCAGTTCTAGAGAAGAGACGTTCCCTTACGTTTGCTTTCTGTTTGCAGCAAGAAAAGGGAACTCCACAAGCTTCCCTGGATCCTACTGCCTCGGAAGAGCAATTGAAATAAACATTACGATCCCAGTCCTTAGGTCCTTCAATGCCACCAACACTCCAACTGCCAAAACAGAATACGTACAAATAAAATTTGTAGATTTACACACAAAATTACTTCTGTCCTAGAAGACTCAATTTTGTAACACCCGTACAGTGGTCCCCCCGTATTCGTGGGGATGCGTACCAGACACCCCCCATCCCCCCGTGAATAGTTAGAACCGCGAATGTTTGGAACCCCAATAAAAATGCTAAAAACAGCCTATTTAGTTAGTTAAAACTCAAGAAAAATCACTAAAAATTTTCATACTTGGCTTTTTTTAATTGTTCTGTCACAAAAAGTGCATTTTATGATGAAATTGATAAAAAAAAAACCCAGGAATTTGTGGATATTTCTCATAGAAAAATACCGCGAATGTGCGAATTTTCTGCGAATAATGTGGGGAAACATTCCGGAGAGAAATCCGCGAATGTTTAAGTCCGCGAATACGGGGGCCCACTGTATTCAGTATTCCTACATTAAAGCTTTCCACATTTAATTTAAATAACAGCAATAACCATATTTCATATTAAAATAAAACGCATGGCACCATACAATGAGAACAAAATATAAATGTCACAAACCCATTTTTGCTGTATCCAGTCAATAAAGATTATGTTGATCTGGGTCATCCGATGAAATGTACAATAAATGCTTGGAAGCCGTTAGTTGCCTGAGATTTTATCTGGAATAAAAATCATTAATAAATAAATACTGAACAATAGTTTTCATTACAATAAAGGCCTCCCAAATTTAAAAGTGGTAACGGGAAATTGATTACTTATTGAAAAAAAATTCAGTAAAAATGTTTGCAATACACTAATACTAACAATCAACGAAACTCCTAACACTATATACTGTACTTTATTATTGTTTTAAAGTACTCTCTGGCAATACAATCCTCCTAACATTTTTTAATCTGTTTATTGATAGAATTTTGCTAAATTACTTTTTAAGTCAAAAAATCTCATAACCTCTCTCTAATGGAATTACAATGCAGTAAATTGACCAGCTATCAAAAATAGTTATAATTCCTTTATGGTGTGTCCACCTGCCATAATTATCTTCAAATCCCTTTATGTATACTTGCTGAACATTAGCTTTGAACTTGTGATTCTCCTCTTTTGCAGTTACTATGTTCAATGCACAGCATTGCATTTACCTCTATACCTTACCAGCAGCATCAACACAGCTAATTTCAAACAAACCTTTTTTGTGTCTTTTCCATAATAATTTTTTTATTACCTATGAGTTCAAGTAACAACTTCATTTCCCTTCACCCATCTTTCAAACATCTGAGGTCTCTCTCCTTGAATCTGCTGTTACACAGAGGCACTCCATGCAGTAGCCTTCAAAAATCTCACTTTTAGCCTAACTTTGTAAGATCTCTTAGTGACAAACAATAAATGGGTGCTGATATTGGACAGAACAATATTTGCCTATAATTTTCCAAACCTTTCCAATTATAGATCTAATGTCATTACCTATTACAGTAAAATCAATGAACTTGCTGATTTTTCTGGCACCTTATTTTACATAAC
This sequence comes from Macrobrachium nipponense, assembly GCF_015104395.2. Taxonomy (NCBI): domain Eukaryota; kingdom Metazoa; phylum Arthropoda; class Malacostraca; order Decapoda; family Palaemonidae; genus Macrobrachium; species Macrobrachium nipponense. The sequence goes on from NC_061107.1 coordinate 72,102,736, forward strand.
AATCCAACACCTTGTTATACTCAGTAGCTTTTTCTTCCTTAAGCACATGGTGGTTCTTCAACTGCCTACCGTGAAAAAAACTGATAAATTTCTCTGACATGACGCTAACCTAACAATTATTAATTTTAAAAATTCTCTTAATGCTTTCCCTCTGTAATTTCTTCCATCCATACTATTTACCAGCCTCATACTGGGCCATAACCTATATAATCAGGTCATAAAGAGCAACACAAACAATAGAAGTAAAGAGCAACATAAACAATAGAAATACATACTTCTTAAAAAAGTTACTGTAAGTAAGCAGCTTCTGTTTTTAATAATTACACACTAATGATACTTTGAATAGTACACATCAAATTAGTAGGGAATAACAACCAGCAGAAGCAGCTTCTACATTTTTAACAATTACACACATACTTTCTAAATAGTAAACAAGGTAAGTACAAGGTAAATTAGTCTATATAAAAAGCACAATGCTATTATATTTACTAAGTGGCTAAGGACCTGCTCGGTGGAAATCTACGCCAATGACCCTTACAATCTGCCTACAAAGAGGCCTGCTGACCTAAGCCTACCTGCGGTGTAACCAAGCGGCAGAAAATGCCTTCCGCAGAATCTCTCTCAGAAATAATTGGAAAAAACTCAGAAAAAAATTGAGGAGACAAATGATATATTATCAAGAATCTGGGATGTGATCAAAGGACTACAGGAATCCCTAAACAGCCTTAAAACGGTGGAAACAAATAACCTCACACGGATCTGGGATGCAATCAAAGGAGTGCAGGGATCGATAGACAATCGCACAGATAGCCACCAGACTCCTACGAATGCGGCATCCAGTTTTTCCTCGCTTCCCAGCAACATGTTAGTGCCCCAGTCACCTTTAGACCGATCCGAGGGGATCTGATGGTCTCCCAACCTCTTCTCCCTCCCCAGTGCCTCCGGTGGAAGATATATCTCGGTGATGATTACTAGCCCTCGTAATCCTCCCCACCCTATCTCTGCCCCCTAACCCCCCATCGTAGATGCAGATGAAACTGATCATGAGGGGTCTGGCGGCTGGCAGATACAAACAAGCAGAAAGAAGAGAAGAACCTCCCGTTTGGCCAGTGGGACCGGAGCCCAACATTCGTGTTTCAACCTTGCCCAGACACCCTGAGAAGAGATGTCACGTAGTAATTCACAATCTGCACTCATCGGTGACGCTAGATGCCATAGTGGAGAGTGTCAAGTTTCTCACTGGCTCTGACCCACTCATCTCTCACGAACTCCCATGCAGGATTAAAGGCAGAGGAATTTCGGTCCTAATATATTAGTTTCAAGATATAAAACTAATACCGGGATCAACCACCCCCAGGGAACTTACTGACACTCCAAACCAGGGTCATTTCCACCGCAAGTGCCAGTCAACCCCCCACGGCGAGTGATTGCCCACTCCCCCTGGCTAACCCCCCATCCACCCAAATGATCAGCGCATTCATATCCCTTCTTCGTGAGTAGCCATGGATACATTAAACATAATCTCTTGTGAATATTTTTTGGTCTCAAGCGGAACATTCCTCTCCTAAAATGTTCTGCAAAAACTTCAAAAGGCATCATTGCATTGCAAGAAATGCCTCTTGGCCACATGACCTTGCCATCTACGATTCAATTCATGAAGACTTCAGAACTTCTCAACTTCATCAATGCAAGTACAGATCAAATCATAGCCGGTCGCCCGAAAGGGGGCCTTTCTTTCCTGTGGCACAAATCGTTAAGACAAATATATGATAAAGGTGATGACCTACAGGAGTGAAAGATTGGTGGGGCTTCAAGTGACAGTTGGGAACTCTAAAATCCTGATTATTAATGTTTATATGGCCATGGGAAAATAACAATAATTTTGATCAATACTGCATGATCCTAGGGGAGTTACACAGTATTATTCATGATTCTCCTGCTGATCATATTTGTATAATCAGGGACCTTAATTCTCACCCCTCAAAACAATTTTATAATGAACTTACTCGCTCTGTCCAAAATCATGCTCTCCAAATTAGCAATGTAATGATCCTCCCTCCCTCCTCTTATTCATATGTACATAATAGAGCGGACGCTATTACAACTTCCTGGCTGGACACTGCATCACATTTCCACAACTTCATGATTCTATCATGACCTGCAATATTCGCTATGATCTTGCAACGGGCTACGATCACATTCCCATTACAGGTGTCATTCAGTTACCAACCCATCCCTCCCTACTGTGAACCCCCTAACTGATCGTCCACCAGCGGTAAACTGGGATTTAAAAACCAACAGAAAACCAGATACTTTAGGGCGACCACGGAAACCAGGTTGCGGTCAATAGTTCAACCGGCAGACGCCTTACTTTGTACTAACACAAATTGGTAGAAATGACCACCACAGGAGGATCTGAATGAGTTCTCATTCGAACATAATCTCCACTATGCTTGCTTCGGGCAGGACTGCCTACAGATTTCGTCACGGTAATTCTCGTAATATACCTGGATGGAATGACTTGGTTAAAGATCTGTATACATACTCACGAGAATGTTTTTACTGAGGCAAAATGGTAAGCCCCAGGGAGGCCTTCAAATTCTACCATCCGATAATTTAAATTTTTCTAGCTGCCCTATTCAATGCGTGCATAATTCACCGGTTTCTTCCAGACTCCCTACTCTTAGTTCACTTGATACCATTAATCAAAAACAAGCTAAAGGATGCAGCTGACCCTGGCAACTACCGGCCGATTGCAATCACAACGATCGCATCGAAGATACTTGAGCCCGTTCTTCTAGTGAGACTTCTCCCCTTTCTACACACCACTGACAACCAGTTCGGGTTTAAAGCAAACCACTCAACCGACACCTGCATCTACATACTGAAAGAATTGCTGAACCACTACCTATCATCAGCCTCTCCTGTTCCTTTGTTTTGTAGATGTGAGAAAAGCATTTAACAGAGTAAACTACCTGAAGCTCTTCCTAAAGCTGCATAAAAGGGGCACACCCCTGTATCTAATTGGCATTTTACACTGCTGGTTCTCCACACAGCAATTCTGTGTCAAATGGGGGTAACGTATTATCTTACACCTTCGGCTCCCTAAACGGGCTTCAGCAAGGGGGGCATTCTCTCTCCATACCTGTTAATACGTACACAGATGCCTTGAATGTCAAACTGAACTCACTCCCAATCGGATGCACCGTCAATGAAACTACTATAAACAACCTCTGTTACGCCGACAATATGGTTCTGATTTCCCCATCAGTGCATGTCACTGCTCCCGAGATCGCTTATGCATATTGCAGAAGCTCAAATTTTCCTCGGAAACCATCGGCTGGAATTTGTGCACAAAATTTCTGTATTTGGGTCACATTATCACGATGACCTAAAAGATACGGCAGACATGAACAGAGGCGTCATAAACTATGTGCAGCTGGCAACATGATTGCTAGGAGGTTTGCCTTCTGTCACCGAGACGTGAAAACTGCTGCTCTTCGCTCGTACTGCTACAGTATCTATGGGTGTTCCACCTCTGGACGAACTATAACCGAGAGATCATGAGACGCATCACTGTTGTGCACAATGACATTCTGAGACGCCTCACAAACACTCCCCGCTACCACTCCACCACACAGATGTTCATAGAAAACCACCTGGACAATTTAAAACATCATTGTTAGGCGAAAAACAATGCCCAGTCTGGTAACGAGTGAGAAAACAGCAGCAACTCGCTCATACAAAGCATTTTAAGGAGTGAAGCAAGAAGAAAATCTAAATTGTGGGAAAGATGGGAAAATGAGGCCTTTGTCTCCTAAATGACTTAATCTCTGTATTGCCAAGATGTCATCTGCAGCTTTGGACATTATCACATTTATTGCTGATATTTTAATTTTTCATTATTACTGTATTACTATCAAGTTAAAGTGATATTGTTAAGATACAATAAAGTTTGTTCATACTTACCTGGCAGTATATATAGCTGTATTCTCTGAAGTCCAACAGAATTTCTAAAACTTACGACACACGTAGTGGGAGTAGGGTGGTTGGTACCATTCCCGCCGTTGGGAGGCGGGTAGCAGGAACCATTCCCATTTTCTATCAGATTTCTATCTCCCACTGTCTCCTGAGGGGAGGTGGGTGGGTACCTTTAAAAATTAAAATATATATCTGCCAGGTAAGTATGAACAAACTTTATTGTATCTTAACAATATCATTTTGTTCATGAAACTTACCTGTCAGATATATATATATATAGCTGAATCCCACCTTTGGCGGTGGGAGAGACAGAAAAGGATTTTAGGAGACATATAAATGTAGATGATTGACATCTTGGTTCTTACACTGTTTAGCATAGCTTGGGACTTCGTGATTACTGTCACCCAAGCCTGCTTCTGCTTCACTAGAGTTACCAACCTGTGTAGTTGGTGCGCTCTAGATGATCTGTCAACGGGGACGGGACCACAATGTGACTAGACCATGACCATACTTCTGAGGGCAACGAGGCAAAACCACCACCTAAGTTAGCCTAACAAAATACTCCCATATACCAAAGGCTAAAGGAAGGGACGACCGCATTCGGCGGCCGGCGACCCTACAACCATAAACATTACAAATATAAAAACTCACCTACCCTTTTCTATGGGAAAGGATGAGCGCTACCTCCTGCCCCCAAAATAGTGTCTGCGGCGATGTATGGTCCAAGAGAGTAACAGTTTTCATATGTCGTTCTCACCTCCCGTAGGTAGTGCGAGGCGAACACTGAGTTACTCCTCCAAAAAGTGGCACTTAAAATGTCTTTAAGGGCCATGTTTTTCTGAAAGGCTATCGAGGTCGAAATAGCCCTTACTTCGTGCGCGTTAACTTTTAACAGCCTAAAGTCACTGTCTTTGCAAGAAGAGTGCGCCTCCTTATGGTGTTTTCTTAAAAAGAATGCCAGTGCATTTTCTTGGACATGGGCATATTTGGTCTCTTGACCGAACACATAAGTTCTTCCGCAGAACCTCTAACAATCCTTTGTTCATTCGAAGAATATTCTCTAAGAGCCCTAACAGGACACAGGACTCTTTCTGGCTCTTGACCAATGATCTCTGCCATACCCTTGATCTCGAACGTTTTAGGCCAAGGATTGGAAGGGTTTTCGTTCTTAGCCAGAAAAGACATACCCAAAGAGCAGACCGCATTATGCCCTTTGAAGCCGACGTGGTTTTTACTAATAGCCTGTATTTCGCTAACTCTCTTCGCCGTCGACCAGAGCAGTTAGGAATACAGTTTTTCTTCGTCAAATCTCGCAAAGAAGTAGAGTAAAGAGGTTCAAAGCGACTTGACATTAAAAACTTGAGGACCACATCCAGGTTCCACGAAGGTAACTTTGGTAGCGGCACCTTGGTAGTCTCGAAAGATCTCAATAGATCATGGAGATCCTTGTTATTAGCGAGGTCAAGACCTCTATGGCAAAAAACTACAGATAAGACACTTCTGTAGCCTTTAATGGTTGACACTGCAAGCTTCAGATCTTGTTTAAGATAAAGTAGGAAGTCGGCGATCTGGCTCACAGAGGTTAGTGGTAGAGGAAACTCCTTCTTCCTACACCAGCTTCTAAAAGCTGCCCACTTCGATTGGTAAACCGCGATTGATGAAGGTCTCCTCGCAGTGGCGATAGCTTTAGCCACAGGTTTCGAAAAACCTCTCGCTCTGGCCAACTTCTGGATAGTTTCTGAACGCAGTCAGGGACTCAGAGCGGAGAGGTTTTTGTGGTACCTCTCGAAGTGGGGCTGTTTGAGTAGATCTCTCCTTAACGGAAGAGATCTCTGAAAATCCACCAGGTAGGACATCACCTCTGTAAACCAGTTCGCGCGGGCCAAAAGGGGGCGATTAACATCAACCTCGTCCCCTCCGATGCTGCGAACTTTCTCATCACTTCCCCCAGAATCTTGAAGGGGGGAAATGCGTAGAGATCTAGGCCCGTCCAATCCCATAAAAGGGCGTCTACTGCTACTGCCCCCGGATCGAGAACCGGGGAGCAATAAAGAGGGAGTCTCGCCATCTTTGATGTTGCAAAAATGTCCACCAAAGGACATCCCCATAGACCCCACAGCTCCTGGCATACGTCCTGATTGAGGGTCCACTCTGTCGGCAGTAACTGTCCTTGTCGACTGAGGAGATCCGCACGGACGTTCTCGACTCCGGCAATGAACCTTGTCAAGATCGTGATTTCTCTCGCCTTCGCCCAAAGCAGAATCTCTTTCGCTAGAGCGAACAGGGAGCGAGTGTGTGTTCCTCCTTGTTTCCTCAAGTATGCCAGGGCTGTGGTGTTGTCCGAGTTGACTTGGACTAACACGACGGAGGGAGACTATTGTTCTGAAAGAACTGGAGCGCTAACTGAACAGCTGCCAGCTCTTTGAAGTTGATATGCCAGGCTACCTGTTCCCCTCTCCAGGTGCCTGACACTTCCTCCCCCCCTAGTGTTGCTCCCCACCCCGTGGATGACGCGTCGGAGAACAACACTAGGTCGGGGTTCCGAAGCTTGAGGGATATGCCCTCTGACAGCTTCCACGGATCGAGCCACCATCTTAGATGGCTCTTTACCTCTTCTGAGACGTTTAACATCATGTCGAAGTTGTCCTTGTCTGTCCAGTTGTCCGACAGGAAGAACTGAAGAGGTCGGAGGTGTAGCCTCCCCAGGGAAACAAACTTCTCCAGCGATGGGAAAGGGTCCCCAGCAGACTCATCCATTCCCTCACCGAGCATGAATCCTTCCCTAGAAAGGCGGACACTTTTTCTATGCCTTGTTGCTGACGTTCCTGGGACGGAAAAAGCAAGCCCGAAAAAGCCACTGAATCCATCTGAATCCCCAGATACACGATGGACTGTGTTGGGGTCAGAGTGACTTTTCGAAGTTCACCAGAAGTCCCAGGGACGCAGCTAAAGACAGAGTCGTTTGCAGGTCCTTCAGGCACCGGGTCTGCGAAGAGGCTTGAATGAGCCAGTCGTCCAGATAGAGCGAGATCCTGATGTTGGAAAGATGGAGCCAACCTCGCCACGTTCTTCATTAAGATGGTGAAGATAAATGGGGCCATACTCAGTCCGAAACAAAGAGCCCTGAACTGAAAGGACCTTCCTTCCCTTTCAGGACGAACCAAAGGTACTTCATAGATTGGGATGTATCGGGACGTGAAAGTAGGTGTCCTGCAGGTCGAGTGATACCATCCAATCTCCAGGTCTTAAGGCCCCCAGAACTGACTGAGGTGTCTCCATCTTGAACCTCTGCTTCTCTATAAAGAGGTTTAGACGACTTACGTCCAAGACCGGCCGCCACCCTCCCGATTGTTTCGGTACAAGAAACAATCTGTTGTAAAATCCTGGCGTTGCCAAGTCTAAAACCTGTTCCACTGCTCGCTTCTTGAGCATCTGCTCGAGCAGGTCGAAAAGTATCTTCCGCTTTTCTCGAGGATACGACGGGGACAAGTCCCTGGGAGTGGAAGTCAGCGGGGGCGGCTTTACGAAAGGGATCTTGTACCTCTTCTATGACGTTGAGAGATCAGGTGTCCGCCTCTCTTCTCTCCAGGCCTCTCCAAACAACTGCAGCCTGGCTCCTACCGGTGACTGAAGGAAAGATCTCTCACTTCTTGCCCCTAGACTTAGCCGGGGCTCTACCTCTAGGAAGACTTCTTCCTCGGGGTGACGATCTAGCGGAAGTCCCTCCACGAAAGGGCTTCTGCTTTCTATTCGATCGGACTCATGAAGACGTGGAAGGGGCCAGCAGGAACATCTCGACGACTGAGCCAAAAGGTCTTGAGTGGCTTTTTCCTGAAGACTTACTGCCAGATCCTTCACCATAGCCTGGGGGAAGAGATGACTCGAAAAAGGCGCATACAAAAGTTCTGTCCTCTGTGAGGGAGAGACAGACTTAGCCGCAAAGTTGCAATAGAGCGATCTTTTCTTCAACACGCCTGCTGAAAAAATGAGAGGCTAAACTCCTCTGAGCCATCCCTGACGGCCTTGTCCATGCATGACAATACACTGGACAGCTCCCCCAAGCTGATCGAGTCTGGCTTACGAGACTGGTTGTCTAAAACTCCAAGACACCAGTCTAAGAAGTTAAAGACTTCCAAGGACCTAAACAGTCCCTTCAAAAGATGGTCAAGTTCGGAAGTCGTCCACGACACTTTAGCTGAGGCTAAAAGGGATCTCCTTGAGGCATCCACAACGCTGGCAAAATCTCCTTGCGCTGACGTAGGAACCTTCAATCCTAACTCTTCGCCGGTTTCATACCGCATCCCTGCCTTACCGCTAAGTCTAGACGGAGGCAGGGCGAAAGTGGTCCTTCCCTTTGCTTTCCTAGACTCCATCCAGGTGTTAACCTTTCGGAAAGCTCTCTTGGTAGACAAAGACGTCTTCATTTTCACAAAACCTGGAGTCTTGCTTGCTTTCGACGACGAAAACTGCGATGGAGGAGAAGGAGGGGCAGAAGGAAGGAAGGTATCCCCAAACGAATCACGAAGTAGCCGTGCCAATACTTGGTAGTCTGACGAAGCCGACGTCGAAGGTTGTTCTTCGTCAACATCCTCAGAAGAACCGCTTAGTTCCCCTTCTTCCTTACCCGAGTGAAACCCCGAAGGAAGAGGCAAAAGTCCTTTCGCTCCAAGTCTCATGTCAGAATGATGACGAGAAGAAGAGGGTAGCGGACCCTTAACAGAATCCTTAACAGTCACAGGGTCAGGAATCACCACTTGAGGAGAACGTGAAGATGTAGGAAGAGCGTGAAGCGTCAGCAAAAGCCTCGGGAACAGCGTCCGATGATAGCAAACTTCCACATTCGCGTCCAAAGTGCTCTTACAACTGATGTTTTACCGTAGCGTGCCACCATCGGAGCCCGTCCAACCTAGCGTCCTTCCGAGCGTCCAAATCAGCGCCCAAACCGAGCGTCCGGCGAAGGTTATTTCTAACGTCCAGCGAAGCGTCCTCCTAACGTAACGTCGCGAACGCGAAAGAAACAGGGCCTGCTACCTGACGAGCGTCGACACGCTCATGTCGAAAGAGGAGCAGAACGTATAGAAAAGTTCGTCCGACAGGAACAACATCGTCGCCAGCAGAAACGTCGAAGTCGGAATGCCGAGCGTCTTCTCGACGAGAAGAGAGGGGAGCGTGATGAGACCTCTCTCTTTCATGACGTCTACCGCCACCTCTAGACGAACACTGGGGAGCAGAACGAAGCCTAGAGGGCAAAAATACCAGGAGGTATGGGGACGAAAGAGGAGCAAGTGGAGAAGGACTGTCTTGTTTCTCTTGATCGGAAGTCTGTCGTCTTTCTTGCGATGAGGAACAGTCTCCTAACCGAAGGCCGAAGGAGGGTTTTACAGGGGATCCCCCACCGATCTGACGTCCCTTCAGCAGTTCCTGTGGACGCTTGCCCAGGCTGCTAAGGAGCGTGCTCGAGCACGCATCCTGAGAGATTGTTTCTCGTCTTCCGACGCGTCCTCCCTGCGCAAGGGAGGACGCTTAAGTAAAAGCGTCCAGTTGCCGTGCATAGCAAGGATTATCTCAGTCTGAGAAGTCTCCTTACGAGAGACGAGCTTGCCTGTGAGAAGGCGAGGGGCGAGGGGGGACGCCTTGGCTCTAGAGCGACTGGGGCGCTCCAAGGCGTCATCATCAGATGACGTCCTAGACTACTTCTGGGGCGGAAAGGCTATGCTTTCCGGAGAAGAATGCCAATCAGACATAGCATGACGTGAAGCGTCTTGATCTTGAAGTGTCCTCTTCAAAAGGTCGTGAAACCGAACAAGATTCCCACCCCTTGCGCAGGGAGGACGCGTCGGAAGACGAGAAACAATCTCTCAGGATGCGTGCTCGAGCACGCTCCTTAGCAGCCTGGGAAGCGTCCACAGGAACTGCTGAAGGGACGTCAGATCGGTGGGGGATCCCCGTAACCCTCCTTCGGCCTTCGACATGCCTCTCCCTGAGTCCTGGGAGTCCGGCAGAGGTCCCAGCCCCCCTAGAGGCGCTATAGGGCCGATCTGACTCCCCCTCCACTTCACTAGGGGCACTATCACTGCACTAGTTTGCCTGTTTTCAAGGGCAAGAACTTTAGATTCAAGCGTTTTCAATGAATCCAGAATAAGCGAAAGGGCATTACCCTCCGCAGACACCACTTGAGGGCCCGAAGGCAACACTACGGGGTTAGGAGACAAAATCTAAAGGAGGGTTAGAAGGGGTTACATTAAGACCCTGTCTGCTACCCGATTTACTCCTGGAGGAAGACCTCCTGATCCTGTCACGCTCTAATTTATTTACGTAGGATTCATACGCCTTCCATTGTACATCATCCAAACTTTCGCACTCATTACAGCAAAAATCATACTTACAAACTTGCCCCCTACAACCTTTACACAATGTGTGAGGATCAACCAAGGCTTTTGGTAGCCTCACCTTGCATTCATCTTTCAAACACACCCTGGCGCTAGCCGAACTAGATCCAGACATATTTAAGGAAAAAACCAAGCCAATTTCAAAACAATCCAAAGTCACATATGCCAAGCTATCGATCCAAAAACAAAAAAAACCAAAAGTCAAGAGGATACTCAAGCCAATGAAAAGTTTTCCAAAATCCTGAGGCGGAGGTGTGTAAACAGTTGTTTTACGACACCGGCGACAGAAGAAATCTGATAGAAAATGGGAATGGTTCCTGCTACCCGCCTCCCAGCGGCGGGAATGGGTACTAACCACCCTACTCCCACTACGTGTGTCGTAAGTTTTAGAAATTCTGTCGGACTTCAGAGAATACAGCTATATAATATATCTGACAGGTAAGTTTCAAAAAAAAAAAACAATGAACAAAGTTTTTTTTTTACATTCAATTTATGTAGTATTTAGCCCTCTGGACCTGACTACTGTAACCACTTAAGGTCTCTAGTTGAAATTTAAGTTATATAATATATGCACTAACTGCTATTACTCTCAATGCTTTTTTTTTCTCACCAGTTATTACCAGTATTATGATTACTAGCTTTTATGCTACCTCAGCTATTTTGTGGATAAGTGCCGATTATTCATTTTCTTTTTCTATTTTATCATGTTTCATGTATCTAGATTGTGTATGTTAGTCTGTATTTTGTATATTCAATGTATATGGCCCCGAGCTGAAATAAAACATATTATTATTATCATTATTATTATTATTATTTTATTATTAACCCCCCCCCAAAAAAAAAAAAAACCGGTTGGCCTTACCCAATCTTTGAAGATGAAGCCAAGAATACCTGCAGTCATCTCAAGGAGGAGGAGGATAGCAAGGGAGATGGCGTACTGAAATGAAAATTGATAATAAGTCTTCACACACAATCAGAATCTGCACCAGTACTAGCTTCCAAACAATTTTGAGTATATAAAGTGGATCTGTAAATACTAATTTCATTTGTTGCTAACTGAATTAAAATGATAAAATAGAGATAAAAATGACAATGTCGAAAATTGCATTTTTCCTAACTATACAAACCTGAGGTCCTTTAACAATAGGAAGGTAACTAGCGGCAGCTGGGACGGTCGTAAGCTTTGAACAAGGGGAGAACGGTAGTTAACTGCTTGTCCGATCGTGCGCGGGCGTGCATGGTGAGGGGTGGCATGAGGTGGGACTATATGTAAAGGACCTCAGGTTTGTATAGTTAGGAAAAATGCAATTTTCGACAAATTATCATTTGTTCGATACGTAATACAAACCCTCGGTCCTTTAACAATAGGAAGACTCACTTATTGGTGGGAGGAATCCGAGTCTTTTTGGTGAACAGACTGGTGTTCGTCCAACCCTGGAGTGCCTCCCTGGTCGTAAGAGCAAAGGGAGGGATCCAAACTTCTGTCCGATTGATCGGGGTGTGCACCGCAGGATCAATGGTCAGACCTCTGGGCCAAGTACTAAGAGAGGAACAAAAGCGTATCTTTTCGTACCAGCAAGCAAGAACTTGTTCTGTTTGCAAGAGACAATCATAAAATGATGGGTTTGTCTCAAGTTGGCATCCACTTCCTCCCCCTTGTTGGAGGAAGTGGTGGATATTACTCCTATCCCTACTGAAAAGGGATAGGAGTGCTGGCTCTATTGAGTAGCTCACCTGCATCTCGTCCTTACCCAGCAGGGTGACGACCGTGTCCCTCTACCCAGAGGTTAGAGGGGAGAAAAGGATGGGAAGAGGAGCCAGTCACACTCTCATTCACTCATCCATTCTTACGGTCACACCAGGACTCGATGCTGTTCAGCCTGCGAGGGTCTGGGTTAACTACACAACGTGTTGAGCAACCACCGACGGTTCCCAATGGAAAAAACGATCCAAGGACCTGTGGGCAATATCCCGAAGGTAGAAGGAGGTGCATGCGGTCCGGTTGGACCAGGCCCCTGCCTTCACTACCTGCGCCACGGAGAAGTTCTTGCGGAACGCGAGAGAATGATGAAGAGGCGTCGTCCACACTCATCCTGGGTGTCGAGTTTCTTCAGACAGCTCCGTCGCGCCTTCACAGGACAAAGCAGCATAGCCTTCGTATCGGAGGCGGTGAAGTCCATTAGGGAGGGTATTGTGAAGGACTCGAACCAATCGTCAGTTACCGAAGGGTTCTGAGTCTTCGCTAAGAAGATCGGTAAACGAAATCAAGCGTCACAAATCCCCATTCCCTTGTGCTTGACTTCGCAAGAAAAGTCATGCAGTTACCTAAGACGAAAAGAAGGGAATAGTCGTATGACCTATCCCTCTTCTCGACTTTGGTTATGTACAGTACTCATACTGACAAGCTATTAAGACGAAGTAATGATTGCTCTGGAACAACCGAACTAAGTCCACAGCATAGTTCGTAACTGACTCTGGGCGCTCTGACAGCTGCCGACTGACTGGTTCGGAATCGTAGGCAAGTTGTCCAAGCATCGGGTGGGAAGTCACGTGACCTTCGCCCTTTAAAGAGTTATGCTGAGAGACCAAACAAATAATATATTTGTTAGTCACCGATGCCGGACGGCGCGGTGATGATTCTCTTAATGCATAAGACTCAAAAGGCGAAAGTCAATTGCCTTCAAAAGACTGAGGTCCCTGATGGCAAGATAATCTCAGACGTTGAATCTCAGCTTAAGGAGAAACAACACTATGTGACGAAGACGAAGGTAGGCAATGAATGCAACCTACGTCTTCCAGCTGAATCGAGAGAAGGAATCTCAAGATTCTGAACCTGTGCTTACAAATGACTGAAAACTCTAACCGCCATTTCATTGCTGTCCGGTGTGCAATGAAAGCGGGGCGTTCTTCAGTAATGAAACACAGGGGAGACAGCCGCCGTGAAGAACTGCTTCTCATGGGCTGAATGTTTGGAAGTAGAGCTGGCAGGTGTGGGAGTAGGCGATGTCTTTATTTCAATACATCTGCTAATCCGGGGTGGACAATGAACAATTGCATCACCTCCGAATACGAGATATTTTGAGGACAAACTCAGATTCCGCAAAAATCATTCGCATTATCGCTATACGATGCAGCAAGAGACTATTACAGAATTCTGTTACCGTGCGGTAAACAGAAAGATGAGAGTCGAATAGATATCTCTGTTTAAATTCTTGCAATACCGAAGACGATGAATAACTAGTGTCACAGCAGTAGATGGTCATTCATGTATGCGAGAATCCCCGTTAATCAGAGACTTAAGTCCGTGATTGTTGGGCAGAGATACGGTTGGTATTCAATCAAAGCAGGTGAGAAAGACATAACCAACCGTGCATCTCGAAGCGCCAGCTGGTACTGAAATGCCTCGGGCAATTCAATACGCAGTAGCTGTCGCTGACTCGTCATCCTGAGTTGCCAAGTAATCCTTTCCACGAAGGAAAGCGTTCGGCTAGAACCACCGAGCATAAAAAGATATGCTTGAGCAATTATATTTATGCGAAACGAATTTTGGTAAATATAAAAGCTTAAATGGTGGTTGTTGGGTACAAACCACCATAAGTAGATTAAAAATTGAAACTGGAAACGACCAGGGAGGTTGCAGGCAACCCGAGTTGCAGTTCAATTAGAATACTTCTTGTCTACGTCGCTATCCGTAGAGTAACCAGGATATGCGCCTACCCCTCGGACCATTCAACTGCTTAGCAGAATCATGTCGCGAGGTTAATATACGTAGTATATTTGTAGGATTCTGAACAACGATCTCCATCCTAAATTCTTTCCCTTCAAGAAAACAAAATAAGGATTGGAGATCGACCGCCTTCGATCTCTAAGAAAAAAGAGAGAAGGAGAAGTCTTCCCCGAAGGAAAGCTTCAATGGTGCACAGAATAACGAAGACGAAAATTCAAGCCAAACTGGATATTCCGTCCGTTCTCTCTAATCCAGGGCTGGCCGCCACTGAGATATCTTCCTTCGGTGACAGTCTTCTTCCAACGCTAAGAACTCTAGGAATTCGAGCATTCGGCGAGATCCCCACGATTATCGTGGTAACAATTATCGGGAATACTCGTCTAACTCCCTTGGACAGTGGTCTAGCCATGTGTGCTAGAAATTCTGCAGAATTTCTAAGCGCCCAGCGAAAAACCCCCACCCCCACCGGATTCGTTAAAAACGAATATCGGTTGTCCTCCCGATTCCCGTAGAAATCGGAGATGGTGCAGGGTCCTCCTCACAACCGGGGTTACGTCAGGTAGGACCCGAAGGTCCCCGGTAGCGCACCTCCCCCCAAATCGGTGGGATCCTACAGAGAAGTCTGTAGGATCCTACCCCTTTCCCTCGTAGCCAAGTAAGAGAGAGGGTAATGGGGAAGAATAAAAGGATATTGCTCGTCCCTCCAGCGGTACTAGTATTTGGAGACGAGAGTAGGAGAGTGGTCTCGACATGTGTGCTAGAAATTCTGCAGAATTCTTAATGAGCCCAGCGAAACCCCCACCGGATTCGTTAAACGAAATATCGGTTGTCCTCTCGATTCCCGTAGAAATCGGAGATGGTGCAGGGTCCCTCCTCCACAACCGGGGTTACGTCAGGTAGGACCCGAAGGTCCCCCCGGTAGCGCAGTCCCCAATCGTGGGATCCTACAGAGAAGTCTGTAGGATCCTACCCCTTTCCCTCGTAGCCGGTAAGGAGAGGGATGAAAGGGGAAATGGGGTGAAAAGGTATTGCTCGTCCTCCAGCGGTACTAGTATTTGGAGACGAGAGTAGGAGCAGCCATCACCTTGCGGCGATGGCCTTCCTCCCACCCCTCCCCCCCTCCCCCCTCCCCCCGAGGAGGGTCACGAACTCGTGCTGTAGGTAAGCATCTGCCACCACTGTTGAAACTCGTTGGGTTGGGGCTGATTGACACCTGACAGGAGAGCCGAAACCGTCCTCGACTCATTCCAGTCCTCGTCGAGATCGAAACCTCTCAAAGAGGAGGGACGGGAGAGAGAGAGAGAGAGAGAGAGAGAGAGAGAGAGAGAGACGAGAGAGAGAGAGAGAGAGAGAGAGAGAGAGAGAGAGAGAGGAGAGAGATGCAATACTCCGAAAAAAACGCCGCTGTCGCGGCAGAGGAGGGAAGTAGCTGCCCGACCGGCTAGAACCTGAGCGAGCCTTCTCGTCCGGAGACGAGAGGCTCTCCTGGTTCAGAACCGAGTCGAGAAGCTCTTATCGCGGCAAGCCCACAGTCAGTCTGGTTCCCTCTCGGGCTCGAGAACGACTTGAGCCGTGGAGCGGCGATACTCTCCCCAGGTCGTTGTGCCGAGTTACTCTGAATCTCGGAAGTTACAGCGTCTTGAGGAGTAGGACCATTCCAGTCCCTCCAACAAGAGCAGCTCCCAAGACCCTCCTCCTTCAGAAGAAGGACCAGCAACAGATCCCTGACGGTTGCCTCCAATCACTTGCGCGTACGTCCTGGCTGGTCCTAAGACCATACCTGGCACGTGCGGCGTCGTGATGGGATCGTGAGCGGCGCATCTTCTCACGATCACTCTATATACCTGTTGCTCTTCCCGGCGTATTATGCCGAGGAAGTTGAAGGTATTGGAGAGATAGACCTGGCGCTACCCCCCCCCCCCTTGACGGTCGCCTCCAATCACTTGCGCGTACGTCTGGCTGGTCCTAAGACCATACGTGGCATGTGCGGCGTCGTGACGGGATCATGAGCGGCGCACCTCTCACGATCACTCCTAGCTACCTCGCTCTTCCCGGCATACCCCGAGGAAGTTTAAGGTAGTGGAGAGACAGACCTGGCGCTCCCCCCGCTCGCTGGCAAGACCAGCGTAACGTGGGGGGCTGCAGCCGATCACCAACCCGCGGTGGGGATCGATCTGCAGGCCTGGCCGTGCCGCTCACCTGTGGCGAGCGGCTCGACTGAGCACGTTGACCCCGGTCCCGTGCGTCAGACGAGCTGCTGCTGGTCGCCCTATCCGCGCGATCCCTGTGGGAGCGGCGGTCAGGTGACTTGCGGAGCTCGTTTTCGCGGTGAGACCGATGAGCGTCCTCAAGGCGCGTCAACCGCTGGTACCGACGGTCGGGGGGACCTATTCCCCAGCCTCAGCCCGTGGCTGGTCAGAGACCGTCACGTCTACCAGGGTTACCAGCTGGTCGCTTGACGAGAGCGGCCGCTGGCCTGGCGAGAGTCACATGAGCGGCTCTCACCAGCTTCTGCTCCGTGCCGCGTTTGGCTATACGCTCTCCCGCGGGAGATCGTATACTCGGAACTTCTCGCGAACGAGAGACCGAGCCGGAACCTGGCGTAGCGGCAGCGCCGCAAACACCAGGCGAGGAAGTACCGGTGGTAGTCGGTACGCCTCTGGTCCCCGTCTTCTTCCTTGTGGAAGAGGAGACGGACCGTTCCCGAAAGAGCAGGAGGACCGGCAGAAGAATCCCCCCACCCCCCGTCCCATGGCGTGGAACGAGCCCTTAGAAGTTCCCGAAGGAGTCTTCTTAGGGGGAAACCCGGTTACCAGCTGGTCGCTGCGAGAGCGGCCGCTGGCCTGGCGAGAGTCACCTGAGCGGCTCTCACCAGCCTTCTGCTCCGTGCCGCGGTCTTGGCGCCGAGCGAACTCTGGCGCCGAAACTTTGGCTGCACGGTCTCCCGAGGGAGAGCGTACACTCGGGATCTCCCGCGAACGACCAGAGACCGAGCCGGAACCTGGCCATAGCGGCATCGCCGCTAGCACCAGGCGAGGAGTACCAGTGCTAACCGATACTCCTCTGGTCCCGTCTATCTCTTCCTTACGGAAGGGGAGACGGGCCCCGCTCCCAAAGGAGCAGGAGGACCAGCAGAAGAACCCCCCGTCACACCGGAGTGAGACGGGCCCTTCGAAGGTCCCGAAGGAGCCTTCTTAGGGGGGGAGGAGGCAGCCTTCTTCTTCTTCGGCTTGGAAGCCTTAGAAGTCGAAGGGGGAGAGGCGGCAGCAGACGACGAAGAAGACGATGAAGATGACGACGACACCTTCCTCTTCTTCGTCAGCTCTCTCAGGACGGACGTCAGGTCTTCCATCCACGGAGGAGCCGGGCCAATTGCCGAAGCAACACGCCCCGACTGAACCTGTCCGGAAAGACCTGAGTCCGGGGCAGCACTTCCATGACGCGACACGACGTGGGCAGGGGCAGGCACGGCAGGACCAGCAACAGCAGGACCAGCACCAGCAGGACCAGCAACAGCAGGAGCGTCACGCACAGCACGCCTCACAGGAGCGGCGCGAGCGGCTGGGCCAGCAACAACATCAGCGGCAGGTACAGCAGGTCCAGCCATCGCCTCGTAGTCATCGGCAGCCAGCGGGAACCTGGGTACTGGCGGCCGGTCCAGGGCGAGCTGCTGGAATAGCGGAAAGTCTGGGGCAGGCAACAAGAAAACACAGCGGCGGCGGCATACCCCCCCTCGGTACGGCGTCGACTGGCCCTAGTAGCGGCAGACGGCGTCACCGACACAGCATGGGGAGTGTAGACCAGCGGGGGGAAGCAGCATAAGCGGCTGTGGAGGTTGTAGTGTAGACCGTGCCAAGGTCACCGCCCCAGACCTCGCTAGACGCTGCAGCAGATCGTGGATGCTAGGCACGCCCTGCAGCCGCAGTGGTCCATACCTGTCCAAGGTCGTCTCCCACGGATGTAGCACCTGTGGTAGCACAGACAGATTAGTAAGAGGGGTTCCCTCATGCACGGGGGGGAGGACATGCCCCACCACCCCGAACGCAAGGAAGACCCCAAATACAAAATACAATGAGGAAGCTGAGCAGGGGTCAGGAAAAAGATGAAGAATCGGATACCAAGGGAGTCGCGGGAGAGCTTTCCGACGACTTCCCGGCAGACCTTCGCTTCCTCTACCCCCGCACAGCAGTGAAAAGTAATATGAAAATGAAACAGAATACTGCACTTGCGATTCACTTCATAGAACTTAAAGGGGGAAAGATCAATTCCCGGGTAAGAGCGGAAACTTGATCCATAATAATATGATGCTATCATAAAAAATATATGAAAATGAAACAGAATACTGCACTTGCGATTTCACTTTCACAGAAAATAAATCGTAAGGATCAATTCCCGGGTAAGAGCGGAAATTGATCCAAAATTAAATTGATGCAATTAATAAATGAAAATGAAAAGAATACTGCATTGCGCATCCACTTTCATGCATTCTATCCATAAAAATAAGAGGCTCGTGCCGAGCGCAATCACGCTCTCGGCAACGAACGCACAGGGCAAAATATAATGAAAAGAGTACTTACATCTTTCAATTACACACTTTCGCCCAAAATACATGACTCGGGGCGAGCGCGCCCGCCCTCGGCACCGAGACATAATTCAAGGGTATCAATTTCATGAAAAGAGCGGAAATCACCGCATCTACGGCGATGGCTCCATGTTGGCTCATAATTAAGTAATGAAAATGAAAACAGTGTACTTACAGTTTCATTTTCAAGTCAAACAAACCATTAGTAGAAAACACAATATAAACAAAGCATACGACGATGAAGCGGGCAGAGAGCGATGACGAACACGTCCTTCACACCCGCGGCCGAAAGCAAAAGTGGTTCTTCACTCCTTCACCGATCGGACAAGCCGTTAACTCTACCGTTCTCCCCTTGTTCGAAGCTTACGACCGTCCCAGCTGCCGCTAGTTACCTTCCTATTGTTAAAGGACCGAGGGTTTGTATTACGTATCGGAACAAATGACAATTTACAACTGGCAACCTTTACATATATTCTTGAAGTATCCCACTTTAACTCGGAACTTCCAACTTCTCTAGCAGAGGTGAAAATTCCATGCCAAATTCATGATTACTTACGCAAGCCAAGAGAGCAGTGTTTTCTCTGAGAGCTCCAAGGCATCCTGTGAAGCCTATGGTAAATGTAATTGTGCCTGTAAATAAAAGTGAAGTTTGTACTTATAAGACATGTATATAAAATATTTTTCCTTCTTTGGAAATTTTACAAAGGCCACTCAGTCCACATACTGTACTACTGATATATACAATCCAAGAGTCCTAGGAATTCCCTATGTGCTGGGGTTACCAAGATAGCTTGACTGTCTATATAACCAGAAGCCTAATAATGTAAAAACAGCCTAAATTTATGAATTTTGCAAGGAAGCTAATTTTAGCAAGAGTACATACCAGCTATGATGAAGAGGAAAGCAGGATCCAATGCAATATTTGTGAGCCGACTGAGATTATTGAATGTGTCTTTTTCTGTCCAAGCCCATACTCCGATTGCTAGGATACTCAACCCAAGTAACTGTTGGTAATAAAGAACAATAAATTACTAATAGATACTACTGAATCAACACACACAACTTATAAAAAATACAAAAATTTGTTTAGGTTACACCAATGATAAACTAATAAATCCTCAAACTTCTGAAAAAGTCTGGATTGGTTAAAGACTGGTTCCCTCACCAAAAGTTCTGGAAAGAGTAAATTGTCACACCAGTTATCGGCGTTGCCTACCAAGTCCCACAATAAGACAAATTCATGAAGTACTACCAACGAATTTAACCTAAAAGAAGGCCGATTAATATTACGTTACTGCAGTCACCAAACATAATAGCTTTATGTAAGGCCAGGAGCTAGGCAACTCTACCTTGTCGTTATAGAGTTCAGTCACTGAATTTTGAAGATGAAATGAAACCATGCCCTTGAAGACTAATATTAATTGGATGGATCATTACCACACACCTTTATGAACTCAAGTATCCTCCCTCAGTCTTAAGTTGGCTAGAAGGCCCCTGAAAAGTGATGTCTCACATGGAAACTTTCACTTCAAGATTGCTTAAATTGCTGGCATTACTGGCGGAAGTTTGTGGCATCCACGATCCACATCAGCTGGGTGGGTTTTGTTGACAAAACACCATTGTCCACCAATCCATCACATGACAGAATTAAGGTAATTTTGTTTTAAAAGTCATATCTCAGAAACTATTAATTGGTGAATGACTAGATGGGGGTGTTTTGAACTCCTCTCATTGTGTAATACACATCTATGGGGGTGTCATAGTTGGGTTGCAGACCAGGTGGAAACTCATTAAATCAATTTGCCAATAGAAAAATAAAAGGCAAGTTACAAATAAGTAGGTGATACATGTCTAGTTAATACATTAAGACACAAAACACAGTAAACATACAAATAAGAAGTAAAAAATTATAAACTTACAATGCATGCAGCAGACATGGAATGACAAATAAAAGGGGTAACCGAAAAATGCTAAACCTCACAGCCTGAGTAAAGAGGGAAATACTATTGCAAATGAGGTGCGTGGTGCTCACCAACTGCAATATAGCACACTGATCTCAGAGATCAATATGATTTGAACGTGTGTGATATGACAAAATAGAACAACCTGCATGAAAGTCTAGGGAATCATGGAAAACAGCATGGATATAGGCCTAGACTAGTAGGGGATTAAGGATGAATGTAAGCATAACGTATGTATGGAGACAAAAGTGTAGGTATAGGGAGAACTCTCTTATTTTAACCTCATACAGGAAAAATCATGATGGAAGGGGATGAAGAACGAAACATCCCATAACAAAAAAAGAAAAAAAACATTCATTGATGGTTCCATTTCAGTGCTGCTGTAAATTAGTGTCCAAATACGTATAACAACAGTTCCTATGTCACCATACAAACTATCAATCTGTTACTGTATTTCAATTAAAATACTACGTATAATTTCCTTAATGAATATATTTGAAGTGTTCACATGAGCAGTTACATAAGTTACATACAACTTCCAACTCATGTTTAGCGTTATTTTGCCACATTCTGTCCTGCTGCTATACTGTATCAGCCTCAGTGGCAGACTGAAAATGAAGTTTAGACATTAAAGCCAAGACACTAACAGCTATCAGGTTATTCACAACCTTTGGATTTACATTTTTCTTAGGTTTCCCCTATCATTAAAGTGTTGGTACACAATAAATAGAATATCTGTACCATTATAAACACATTGTTCAAATCTTTGCCTTGTATTAGAAATGAAAATGTTCAAATCTCCTCCTCTAGTAGGTAGCCAAAAGGTTATAGTACTATGTACATTCATCTATGCTATATGTAATTTAAAATTTCTGAAATACTCCAATCACAAAAAATAAAAATTCCTCCTTGCACAGAGGACCATCACAGTGAACATAATAGGACACAGACTCCTTCCAAAATAAAATTATGTACAGGTCCATCACATATGCTCTATCCTATGGCAGGTTACTAACCTCAAACCTTCTGTTAGGGTTAGAACCAAAAACTCGGTCCAATCCTCAAAACTTACTTATTTTTCTTATTGGTGGATAGGCAGCATGCTGGCAACCATCTATGCGGCAACTTACTCAGAATTAAAATTTAATGAACCTTTGCTTACCTATCACAGTGCAGAACATTTATCTATCAGATTTTGCATCTTTTGGCAATTTTAGCCTCCTCGTCAGATCATTCATTTCCTTGTATGTTAGTTTGCTTGTATGGTATTTTTACGTTGCATGGAACCAGTGGTTATTCAGCAACGGGACCAATGGCTTTATGTGACTTCCGAACCACATCGAGAGTGACCCTCTATCACCAGAAATATACATATCTCACCCCTCAAAAGCAATGACTATGGGCTTTGCAATAGATGCGGACAAAAATAAGCTTAATATTACAGAAGAAATGAATGCTGTAATAATGTTCTGGAGTTTGGGAGATAACCAAAATGGTTAAAATGACCTTAAGCAACTATGTATATAATTCTATACATAACCCACCAATAATATTTTATTATAAACTATGTTATGTCAGTATTTCATAATACTAATGACAGCGAACTGGTCATATACGCACATGTAACATGTACACATACGTATACAGTGGCTATCTATATATCAATATTTATAAATGTAATGACAAACAATTGTAGCTGTTGAAATAAGCACATTTTTGCTACTAACAATGTTCTATTACTGTGTCCATACCCATGGGGGGGAAGGGGCATGACCAGGTGCCCCCTTAAATCTGCCACTGAAACCAACCGGTTTCCTGGAAGCAGCAACCTGTCTCAAGATACTATATTTAAATAAAGGCCTATCAAATGTTCAGTAACCATAAAGAGCACACTGGAAAACTGAAAATACACAGGACCACACTCTCCCCTTATTCGACCTTTTGGAACTGTGCCCAGAATGAAATGAATATCTCTCTCTTATGTTTGTTTGTTTGTATGGTGTTTTTTTTACGTTGCATGGAACCAGTGGTTATTCAGCAACGGGACCAGCGACTTTACTTATGTGACTTCTGAACCACGTCGAGAGTGAACTTCTATCACCAGAAATACACATCTCTGACACTTCAATGGAATGGTCGAGAATTGAACTCGCGACACAGAGGTGGAACGAAAACACCATACCAACCACGCTATTGAGGCGCTTATCTCTTATGGAAAAACCACTTTGAGGAAAAATTACAAACCACTAATAACAAACCATCCCATTTTAAATGTAAATAATTGAATTAACTATACATATTACCTCACTGTATATGCTGAAACATCTTCACCTGCCTGACATTCAGATGACCAGGAATTTCAAACTATTTATTTGCTTTAAAGTTAAAAGCTTAACCTAATCCGGTTGTCTAGACTTCAAAGCATGCCACAGAACTCCATGTGGAACATGGCATTTTTGTTTGAATAAAAGTGCTGTAAGTTGATACTGGCGAGCAAAGAAATACTACTGTCAAGAAGCTGTAACAAGTGTGCTACACACACAACACATGCAGCATTGACTTGAACAAATCGTAAATGCTGACTGACAAAAAGCTGCAACATACAATATTCTGATCGAAATGCTACCGATTAACCATGTTATAAGCTATAAAGTATTTGCCAAAATATGAGCACCATATATTGGTATCTCAGAGCTTAGTTTATAAACATATAAATCTGACTAGTATATACCTTTTGACCTACTGTTAACATTGTAACATATTGTGACCCATGAGAAGCGAATGCATGCAAAACCTTAAAAGATTTATGGATCTCCAAACGTACACATGCTCAGGCTTGCAAATTATTTACGAACTGGATATTGGTACGGCAGCCGTACCCCGATCTCGGTAGATATTGGTACGGCAGTGAATTGCGCATGCGCTAACCCTTGTTTACCGCCTCACGCATATCCAAAGACTATATACTGAAGTATATACCCAGTCTTTGGGCATATCAGTGACAGCAAGAAAAATGGTGACGGAACAGCATGAACCGCGGAATAATACATTAGTTTTCGCCGAAAAACAGATGTTTTCAGGCTTTAACGAGCTGAAGAAAGCCATAGACATCTATGAAGACTCAAACTTTCAAAAATTGGGTAATTCATGGTATAGTATACGTAGGTCACGAACGATCGAATCGGCCCTGAAAAGAATTCCGAAGAGGAGATTCAAAGAGGATTATATATAAATATATACACTACCATCGTACCTTTGGTGACTTTCTCGGCCCTTTATTCTGCCCAACATCGGCAGCTGCAAGGACCGTTATATACTTTACAATATTCTTTTAATTCACTTCATTGGGTATATTGCAGCTGTCGGAGAAGACGATAGAATTTACCAGGTAGTGAAATGGCAAAGTTAAACCAAATTTTAGCATTATTCCATTAAAATCTGGATAGTGTTGTTTTTGTAGTACAAAAAAGCGGGACACACAATTCACAAAAGCTATAAACAAACCAAGAAACAGGGGGGAGGAACATTTTTGCCTAACTGAAAAAAAAGGGGGGGGAAAAAAACAAGATGTTCAAAAAGCGTGACTGTCCCACATAAAAGCCGAGCTCTGGTTTACATAATACAGTATGATTAGCAAACTGGTAAACGGATACAGCTAACTGCCGTATCTACAGCAAGTCAAGACCGCAAATACGGCGCCAATGACAGAATCTGCCGTACCCTCACCGCACTATATTATTTGTACGGCAGGAAGTCTGAAATTGACGCATGCGCAATTCACTGCCGTACCAATATCTACCACGATCGGGATACGGCTGCCGTACCTATATCCTGTGCCAATTATTTATGGCATGGGATTTCCAATACCTATTTGCATATGAACTAATAATGAAGAGGCAGGGGAGTTAAATGCTAACGCAGAGGGGCAGATCTTTGCATAAGTAGAACATTTTTGTATTATGAAGCTACTAGTTATTAAACAAAATATAAGCAATAACAGATACCAGATTGGACTAAATGGCTGTATGCTACGATAATCTTGTCAAAAAGGTGGGTTTCGAAACTGGAATCCTGGTGCAGTAACAGATTGCCTACAGCACATGAGCTTCAGTTACAACAATTGAAATGAATAAGGCTGTAGCTTCAGTTACAACAATTGGAATGAATACAGGCCGTAGGAGATGAAACTGGATCATTTTTGGAAGTTTTTGGCATGCAGAAAGTAAATTTAAATAAAAGCAAGGATGAAGTATTCACACACAGGTCGTGGCATGATAGTCTGAGTGTCATTTCATCCTGATAATTACTGACATGAAAAGTTATGTTTAGTATTTTTAAAGACTGTATAAAAAATATATTTTAAACTCAACCTCTATGCTTTTGTCAATTAGAATGATGGATATTGGTTAGAGTTATGATGGATACACTAGTTCTCTCTGCAGCAAAGACCTGTACACTCTGATGAGAGGCGACTAAAAACTGTTGATGGCATGGCTTGAAGTAAGCTCTGAATATCTTATTAGCTACAAATAAAATCATTAATGATACAGTACCCAAGACAGGAAAATAAACGAATGTCAAAAAATACATATTTTTCTGGGGCAAGGCCAAACACTGGGACCTATTGAGGTCATTTTCAGTGCTGAATGGGAAATTGATAGTAAAGTTTTAAAGGCGTAACAGGAGGAAATCCTTGCAGTTGCATCATGAAACAATTGTTAGGCAAGTGTGGAAGTCAGGTGGCAGAAAAGAGAATATGAAGGGAGGTACATTAAAGGAATTATTATAAGGGGTTGCAGCTTGGGCGGGGGCCAAAGAACCTTGAGTAGAGCCGACTATCTACCGCATGAGGTACACTGACGGCACTAGGTAGCCACCCTACAAGGATAAACGAATCTCAAAAGACCGAGAAGGCTTGGGTGAATGACATGGGACTGAAGGGCAGTTTTTTACGAACTAGGTACTACTAATAGAGCCAGCATATGGTTTAGGCCTGCATTTGGTGGGCCAGGCATGATGGGGGTGGGGGCGGGGGAACGTACATATAAAGTAATTTAAACCTATAAATTCTTTCTGAATAAGCCCTTCGTAGGTGGTTCGCCCATACATAGGATTAGTATAATTTCTAACGAGTAGCAACATATCTCGACATGAACGCCTACGTTAGTGAGAAGACATGCTAATGGCGTTCTTTCCATCGTCTAAATGACCCTTTCTTCCGTTCCCCTACGCATTATTAGACAATACAGCATAAATACGACCACAGTTCCACTTGCACGTTTAGTGGACCACGGAGCCCGCTCTGCTAACGGGACTTGGGTGGAACAATGATGAGACCCTAGAAGCAGGAAGTCCGAGCGATCTCTTTGTCCCCATGTGCAAATCCATAGACGAAATGAATGCAGTGGTCCGGAGGCTCGCGTTGTTAGGCATTTTTGGTCCTCTATTAATTCTGTCAAACGTAATACTACTTAAAACGATCCGAGTGGCTGAAAATTGGTAAATTTCCCGACGACAGCAGCGAGCGAGGAGAGAAAGGTCAGCAAGACAACGGCCACCTACCCACACCAGGGCGACCGAAGGATGTAAACACGGCGGAAACTCACCCAGAATATGAC
>NC_061107.1:72129493-72148219 GCF_015104395.2 Macrobrachium nipponense
GTCATATTCTGGGTGAGTTTCCGCCGTGTTTACATCCTTCGGTCGCCCTGGTGTGGGTAGGTGGCCGATTTGTTTGCTGACCTTTCTCTCCTCGCTCTCTGCTGTCGTCGGGATATTTACCATTTTTCAGCCCACCTCGGATCGTTTTAAGTAGTATTACGTTTGGCAGAATTAATAGAGGACCAAAAATGCCTAACAACGCGAGCCTCCGGACCACTGCATTCATTTCGTCTATGGATTTGCACTGGGACAAAGAGATCGCTCGGACTTCCTGCTTCTAGGGTCTCATCATTGTTCCACCCAAGTCCCGTTAGCAGAGCGGGCTCCGTGGTCCACTAAAACGTGCAAGTGGAACTGTGGTCGTATTTATTGCTGTATTGTCTAATAATGCGTAGGGGAACGGAAGAAAGGGTCATTTAGACCTTGGAAAGAACGCCATTAGCATGTCTTCTCACTAACGTAGGCGTTCATGTCGAGATATGTTGCTACTCGTTAGAAATTATACTACTAATCCTATGTATGGGCGAACCACCTACGAAGGGCTTATTCAGAAAAGAATTTATAGGTTTAAATTACTTTATATTGTACGTTCCCCCCGCCCCCATCATGCCTGGCCCACCAAATGCAGGCCTAAACCATATGCTGGCTCTATTAGTAGTTCGTAAAAAACTGCCCTTCAGTCCCATGTCATTCACCCAAGCCTTCTCGGTCTTTTGAGATTCGTTAACCCTGTAGGGTGGCTACCTAGTGCCGTCAGTGCACCTCATGCGGTAGATACTAGGCTCTACTCAAGGTTCTTTGGCCCCCAAGCTGCAACCCCTTATAGTAATTCCTTTAATGTACCTCCCTTCATATTCTCTTTCTGCCACCTGACTTCCACACTCGCCTAACAATTGTTTCATGATGCAACTGCAAGGATTTCCTCCTGTTACGCCTTTAAAACTTTACTATCAATTTCCCATTCAGCACTGAATGACCTCATAGGTCCCAGTGTTTGGCCTTGCCCCAGAAAAATCTGTATTTCTTGACATTCGTTTATTTTCCTGTCTTGGGTTATTGTATCATTAATGATTTTATTTGTAGCTAATAAAATATTCAGAGCTTACTAGTGTATTCATCATAACTATAACCAATATCCATCATTCTAATTGACAAAAGCATAGAGGTTGAGTTTAAAATATATTTTTTTATAGTCTTTAAAATACCAAACGTAACTTTTCATGTCGGTAATTATCAGGATGAAATGACACTCAGACTGTCATGCCACGACCTGTGTGTGAATACTTCATCGTTGCTTTTATTTAAATTTACTTTCTGCATGCCAAAAACTTCCAAAGTGATCCAGTTTCATCTCCTACGGCCTGCATTCATTCCAATTGTTGTAACTGAAGCTACAGCCTTATTCATTTCAATTGTTGTAACTGAAGCCCATGTGCTGTAGGCAATCTGTTGCTGCACCAGGATTCCAGTTTCGAAACCCACTTTTTTGACAAAATTATTGTAGCATACAGCCATTTAGTCCAATCTGGTATCTGTTATTGCTTATATTTTATAACTAGTAGCTTCATAATACAAAAATGTTCTACTTATGCAAAGATCTGCCCCTCTGCGTTAACATTTAACTCCCCTGCCTCTTCATTATTAGTTCATATGCAAATAGGTATTGGAAATCCCATGCCCTAAATAATTTGCAAGCCTGAGCATGTCGTACGTTGGAGATCATAAATCTTTTGAGGTTTTGCATGCATTAGCTTCTCATGGGTCACAATATGTTACAATGTTAACAGTAGGTCAATAGGTATATACTAGTCAGATTTTATATGTTTATAAACTGAGCTCTGAGAGACCAATATATGGTGCTCATATTTTGGCAAATACTTTATAGCTTATAACATGGTTAATCGGTAGCATTTCGATCAGAATATTGTGCATTGCAACAAAAACAGCTTTTTGTCAGTCAGCATTTACGATTTGTTCAAGTCAATGCTGCATGTGTGTGTGTAGCACACTTGTTACAGCTTCTTGATAGTAGTATTTCTTTGCTCAGCCAGTATCAACTTACAGCACTTTTATTCAAACAAAAATGACATGTTCCACATGGAGTTCTGTGACATGCTTTGAAGTCTAGACAACTGGATTAGGTTAAGCTTTTAACTTTAAAGCAAATAAATAGTTTGAAATTCCTGGTCATCTAAATGTCAGGCAGGTGAAGATGTTTCAGCATATTATACAGTGAGGTAATATGTATAGTTAATTCAATTATTTACATTTAAAATGGGATGGTTTATGTTATTAGCGGTATGTAATTTTTCCTCAAAAGGGGTTTTTCCATAAGAGAGATAAGCGCCTCAATAGCGGGGTTGGTATGGTGTTTTCGTTCCACCTCGGTGGTCGCGAGTTCAATTCTCGACCATTCCATTGAAGTGTCAGAGATGTGTATTTCTGGTGATAGAAGTTCACTCTCGACGTGGTTCAGAAGTCACATAAGTAGAGCCGTTGGTCCCGTTGCTGAATAACCACTGGTTCCATGCAATGTAAAAACACCGTACAAACAAACAAACATAAGAGAGAGAAACTCATTTCATTCTGGGACAGTTCCAAAAGGTCGAATAAGGGGAGATTGTAGTCCTGTGTATTTTCAGCTTTCCAGTGTGCTCTTTATGGTTACTGAACATTTGATAGGCCTTTATTTAAATATAGTATCTTGAGACAGATTGCTGCTTCCAGGAAACCAGGATGGTTTCAGTGGCAGATTTAAGGGGGCACCTGGTCATGCCCCCTCCCCCCCATGGGTATGAACACAGTAATAGAACATTGTTAGTAGCAAAAATGTGCTTATTTCAACAGCTACAATTGTGTTTGTGCATACATTTATAAATATTGATATAGGTATAGATAGCCACTGTATACATACGTGTACATGTTACATGTGCGTATATGACCAGTTCGCTGTCATTAGTATTATGAAATACTGACATAACATAGTTTATAATAAAATATTATTGATGGGTTATGTATAGAATTATATACAGTCTCTTAAGGTCATTTTAACCATTTTGGTTATCTCCCAAACTCCAGAACATTATTACAGCATTCATTTCTTCTGTAATATTAAACTTATTTTTGTCCATCTATTGCAAAGCCCATAGTCATTGCTTTTGAGGGGTGAGATATGTGTATTTCTGGTGATAGAGGGTCACTCTCGACGTGGTTCGGAAGTCACATAAAGCCATTGGTCCCGTTGCTGAATAACCACTGGTTCCATGCAACGTAAAAATACCATACAAGCAAACTAACATATAAGGAAATGAATGATCTGACAAGGAGGCTAAAATTGCCAAAAGATGCAAAATCTGATAAATAAATGTTCTGCACTGTGATAGGTAAGCAAAGGTTCATTAAGTTTTAATTCTGAGTAAGTTGCAACATAGGTGGTTGCCAGCATGCTGCCTATCCACCAATAAGAAAAATAGGAAGTTTTGAGGATTTGACGAGTTTGGTTCTAACCCTAACAGAAGGTTTGAGGTTATGTGACCTGCCATAGGATAGAGCATATGTGATGGACCTGTACATAATTTTATTTTGGAAGGAGTCTGTGTCCTATTATGTTCACTGTGACGGTCCTCTGTGCAAGGAGGAATTTTTATTTATTGTGATTGGAGCATTTCAGAAATTTTAAATTACATATAGCATAGATGAATGTACATAGTACTATAACCTTTTGGGCTACCTACTAGAGGAGGAGATTTTGAACATTTTCATTTCTAATACAAGGCAAAGATTTTGAACAAAATGTGTTTATAATAGTACAGATATTCTATTTATTGTGTACCAACACTTTAATGATAGGGGAAACCTAAGAAAAATGTAAATCCAAAGGTTCTGAATAACCTGATAGCTGTTAGTGTCTGGCTTTAATGTCTAAACTTCATTTTTAGTCTGCCACTGAGCTGATACAGCATAGCAGCAGGACAGAATGTGGCAAAATAACGCTAAACATGAGTTGGAAGTTGTATGTAACTTATGTAACTGCTCATGTGAACACTTCAAATATATTCATTAAGGAAATTATACGTAGTATTTTAATTGAAATACAGTAACAGATTGATAGTTTGTATGGTGACATTGGAACTGTTGTTATACGTATTTGGACACTAATTTACAGCAGCACTGAAATGGAACCATCAATGAATGTTTTTTTTTTCTTTATCGGGGATAGTTTCGTTATTCATCCCTTCCATCAGATTTTCCCTGTATGAGGTTAAAATAAGAGAGTTCTCCCTATACACACACGTTTGTCTCCATACATACGTTATACTTACATTCATCCTTAATCCCCTACTAGTCTAGGCCTATATCCATGCTGTTTTCCATGATTCCCTAGACTTTCATGCAGGTTTTTCTACTATTTTGTCATATCACACGTTCAAATCGTATTGATCTCTGAGATCAGTGTACTATATTGCAGTTGGTGAGCACCACGCACCTTCTCATTTGCAATAGTACTTCCCTCCTTACTCAGGCTGTGAGGTTTAGCATTTTTCAGTTACCCCTTTTATTTGTCATTCCATGTCTGCTGCATGCATTGTAAGTTTATAATTTTTTACCTTCTTATTTGTATGTTTACTGTGTTTTGTCTTAATGTATTAACTAGACATGTATCACCTACTTATTTGTAACTTGCCTTTTATTTTTCTATAGGCAAATTGGTTTAATGAGTTTCCACCTGGTCTGCAACCCAACTATGACACCCCCATAGATGTGTATTACACAATGAGAGGAGTTCAAAACACCCCCATCTAGTCATTCACCAATTAATAGTTTCTGAGATATGAATTTTAAAACAAAATTACCTTAATTCTGTCATGTGATGGATTGGTGGACAATGGTGTTTTGTCAACAAAACCACCCAGCTGATGTGGATCGTGGATGCCACAAACTTCCGCCAGTAATGCCAGCAATTTAAGCAATCTTGATGTGAAAGTTCCATGCGAGACATCACTTTT
This sequence comes from Macrobrachium nipponense, assembly GCF_015104395.2. NCBI lineage: Eukaryota > Metazoa > Arthropoda > Malacostraca > Decapoda > Palaemonidae > Macrobrachium > Macrobrachium nipponense. The sequence goes on from NC_061107.1 coordinate 72,134,500, forward strand.
CAGGGGCCTTCTAGTCAACTTAAGACTGAGGGAGGATACTTGAGTTCATAAAGGTGTGTGGTAATGATCCATCCAATTAATATTAGTCTTCAAGGGCATGGTTTCATTTCATCTTCAAAGTTCAGTGACTGAACTCTTTAACGACAAGGTAGAGTTGCCTAGCTCCTGGCCTTACATAAAGCTATTACGTTTGGTGACTGCAGTAACGTATATTAGTCAGCCTTCTTTTAGGTTAAATTCTGTTGGTACATACTTCATGAATTTGTCTTATTGTGGGACTTGGTAGGCAACGCCGATAACTGGTGTGACAATTTACTCTTTCCAGAACTTTTGGTGAGGGAACCAGTCTTTAACCAATCCAGACTTTTTCAGAAGTTTGAGGATTTATTAGTTTATCATTGTGTAACCTAAACAAATTTTTGTATTTTTTATAAATTGTGTGTTGATTCAGTAGTATCTATTATTAATTTATTGTTCTTTACCAACAGTTACTTGGGTTGAGTATCCTAGCAATCGGAGTATGGGCTTGGACAGAAAAAGACACATTCAATAATCTCAGTCGGCTCACAAATATTGCATTGGATCCTGCTTTCCTCTTTATCATAGCTGGTATGTACTCTTGCTAAAATTAGCTTCCTTGCAAAATTCATAAAAATTTAGGCTGTTTTTACATTATTAGGCTACTGGTTATATAGACAGTCAAGCAATCTTGGTAACCCAGCACATAGGGAATTCCTAGGACTCTTTGGAGTGTATATATAGTAGTACAGTATGTGGGACTGAGTGCTTGTAAAATTTACAGAAGGAAAAATATTTTATATACATGTCTTATAAGTACAAACTTCACTTTTATTTACAGGCACAATTACATTTACCATAGGCTTCACAGGATGCCTTGGAGCTCTCAGAGAAAACACTGCTCTCTTGGCTTGCGTAAGTAATCATGAATTTGGCATGGAATTTCACCTCTGCTAGAGAAGTTGGAAGTTCCGAGTTAAAGTGGGATACTTCAAGAATATATGTAAAGGTTGCCAGTTGTAAATTGTCATTTTTATCTCTTATTTTATCATTTTAATTCAGTTAGCAACAAATTAAATTAGTATTTACAGATCCACTTTATATACTCAAAATTGTTTGAAAGCTAGTACTGGTGCAGATTCTGATTGTGTGTGAAGACATCAATTTTCATTTCAGTACGCCATCTCCCTTGCTATCCTCCTCCTCCTTGAGATGACTGCAGGTATTCTTGGCTTCATCTTCAAAGATTGGGTAAGGCCAACAGTTTTTTTTTTTTTTTAATATGCTTTATTTCCGCTCAGGGCCATATATATACATTGAATATACAAAATACAGACTGTAACATACACAATCTAGATACATGAGACATGATAAAATAGAAAAAGAAAATGAATAATTGGCACTTATCCACAAAATAGCTGAGGTAGCATAAAAGCTAGTAATTATAATACTGGTAATAACAGTAATAATATTGGTGAGAAAAAAATGCATCTAGAGTAATAACAGTTAGTGCACATATTATATAACTTAAATTTCAACTAGAGACCTTAAGTGGTTACAGTAGTCAGGTCCAGAGGGCTAAATACTACATAAATTGAATGTAAAAAAAACTTTAACTTGATAGTAATCACAGTAATAATGAAAAATTAAAATATCAGCAATAAATGTAATAATGTCAAAAACTGCCGATGACATCTTGCCAATATAGAGATTAAGTCCTTTAGGAGACAAAGGCCTCATTTTCCCATCTTTCCCACAATTTAGATTTTCTTCTTGCTTCACTCCTTAAAATGCTTTGTATGAGTGAGTTGCTGTTGTTTCTCACTCGGGTTACCAGACTGGACATTGTTCGCCTAACAATGATATTTAAATTGTCCTGGTGGTTTTCTATGAACATCTGTGTGGTGGAGTGGTAGCGGGGAGTGTTTGTGAGGCGTCTCAGAATGTCATTGTGCACAACAGTGATGCGTCTCATGGTCTCTCGGGTATAGTTCGTCCAAAGGGAACACCCATAGATACTGTAGCAGTACGAGTGGAAGAGCAGCAGTTTTACGTCTCGGTGACAGAAGGCAAACCTCCTAGCAATCATGTTGCCAGCTGCACATAGTTTCTGACGCCTCTGTTCAATGTCTGCCGTATCTTTTAGGTCATTGGTGATAATGTGACCCAAATACAGAAATTTGTGCACAAATTCCAGCCGATGGTTTCTGAGGAAAATTTGAGGTTCTGCAATATGCATAAGCGATCTCGGGAGCAGTGACATGCACTGATGGGGAAATCAGAACCATATCGTCGGCGTAACAGAGGTTGTTTATAGTTGTTTCATTGACGGTGCATCCGATTGGGAGTGAGTTCAGTTTGACATTCAAGGCATCTGTGTATGTATTAAACAGGTATGGAGAGAGAATGCCCCCTTGCCGAAGCCCGTTTAGGGAGCCGAAGGTGTAAGATAATACATTACCCCATTTGACACAGAATTGCTGTGTGGAGAACCAGCAGTGTAAAATGCCAATTAGATACAGGGGTGTGCCCCTTTTATGCAGCTTCAGGAAGAGCTTCAGGTAGTTTACTCCGTTAAATGCTTTTCTCACATCTACAAAAAGGAAAACAGGAGAGGCTGATGATAGGTAGTGGTTCAGCAATTCTTTCAGTATGTAGATGCAGGTGTCGGTTGAGTGGTTTGCTTTAAACCCGAACTGGTTGTCAGTGGTGTGTAGAAAGGGGAGAAGTCTCACTAGAAGGACGGGCTCAAGTATCTTCGATGCGATCTTTGTGATTGCAATTGGCCGGTAGTTGCCAGGGTCAGCTGCATCCTTTAGCTTGTTTTTGATTAATGGTATCAAGTGAACTAAGAGTAGGGAGTCTGGAAGAAACCGGTGAATTATGCACGCATTGAATAGGGCAGCTAGAAAAATTTAAATTATCGGATGGCAGAATTTGGAGGCCTCCCTGGGGCTACCATTTTGCCTCCAGTAAAAACATTTCTCGTGAGTATATATACAGATCTTTAACCAAGTCATTCCATCCAGGTATATTACGAGAATTACTGTGACGAAATCTGTAGGCAGTCCTGCCCGAAGCAAGCATAGCGGTGATTATGTTCGAATAGAATTCATTCAGATCCCTCCTGTGGTGGTCATTTCTACAATTTGTGTTAGTACAAAGTAAGGCGTCTGCCGGTTGAACTATTGACCGGAACCTGGCTTCCGTGGTCGCCCTAAAGTATCTGGTTTTCTGTTGGTTTTTAAAATCCCAGTTTACCGCTGGTGGACGATCAGTTAGGGGGTTCACAGTAGGGAGGGATGGGGTACTGAATGACATCTGTAATGGGATGTGATCGTAGCCCGTTGCAAGATCATAGCGAATATTGCAGGTCATAATAGAATCATGTTGTGGAGATGTGATGCAGTGGTCCAGCCAGGAAGTTGTAATAGCGTCCGCTCTATTATGTACATATGAATAAGAGGAGGGAGGGAGGAGCATTACATTGCTAATTTGGAGAGCATGATTTTGACAGAAGCGAGTAAGTTCATTATAAAACTGTTTTGTGGGGTGAGAATTAAGGTCCCCGATTATACAAATATGATCAGCAGGAGAATCATGAATAATACTGTGTAACTCCCCTAGGATCATGCAGTAATGATCAAAATTATTGTTATTTTCCCATGGCATATAAACATTAATAATTAGGATTTTAGAGTTCCCAACTGTCACTTGAAGCCCCACCAATCTTTCACTCCTGTAGGTCATCACCTTTATCATATATTGTCTTAACGATTTGTGCCACAGGAAAGAAAGGCCCCCTTTCGGGCGACCGGCTATGATTTGATCTGTAACTTGCATTGATGAAGTTGAGAAGGTTCTGAAGTCTTCATGAATTTAATCATAGATGGCAAGGTCATGTGGCCAGAGGAGCATTTCTTGCAATGCAATGATGCCTTTGAGGTTTTTGCAGAACATGTTTAGGAGAGGAATGTTCCGCGTGAGACCAAAAATATTCCAAGAGATTATGTTTAATGTATCCATGGCTACTCACGAAGATGGGATATGAATGCGCTGATCATTTGGGTGGATGGGGGGTTAGCCAGGGGGAGTGGGCAGTCACTCGCCGTGGGGGGTTGACTGGCACTTGCGGTGGAAATGACCCTGGTTGGAGTGTCAGTAAGTTCCCTGGGGGTGGTTGATCCCGTATTAGTTTATATCTTGAAACTAATATATTAGGACCGAAATTCTCGCCTTTAATCCTGCATGGGAGTTTGTGAGAGATGAGTGGGTCAGAGCAGTGAGAAACTTGACACTCTCCACTATGGCATCTAGCGTCACCGATGAGTGCAGATTGTGAATTACTACGTGACATCTCTTCTCAGGTGTCGGGCAAGGTGAAACACGAATGTTGGGTTCTGGTCCACTGGCCAAATGGGAGGTTCTTCTCTTCTTTCTGCTTGTTTGTATCTGCCAGCCGCCAGACCCCTCATGATCAGTTTCATCTGCATCTACGATGGGGGGGATAGAGAGGGTGGGGAGGATTACGAGGGTTAGTAATCATCACCGGAGATATATCTTCCACCGGAGGCACTGGGGAGGGAGAAGAGGTTGGGAGACCATCAGTCCCCTCGGATCGGTCTAAAGGTGACGGGGGCACTTCCATGTTGCTGGGAGGCGAGGAAAAACTGGATGCCGCATTCGTAGGAGTCTGGTGGCTATCTGTGCGATTGTCTATCGATCCCTGCAGTCCTTTGATTGCATCCCAGATCTGTGTGAGGTTATTTGTTTCTACCGTTTTAAGGCTGTTTAGGGATTCCTGTAGTCCTTTGATCACATCCCAGATTCTTGATAATATATCATTTCTCTCCTCAATTTTTTCTGAGTTTTTTCCAATTATTTCTGAGAGAGATTCTGCGGAAGGCATTTTCTGCCGTGTGGTACACCGCAGGTAGGCTTAGGTCAGCAGGCCCCTTTGGAGGCAGATTGTAAGGGTCATCGGCGTAGATTTCCACCGAGCAGGTCCTTAGCCACTTAGTGATATAATTGCATCGTGCTTTTTATATATAGACTAATTTACCTTGTATTTACCTTGTACTATTTAGAAAGTATGGAAAGTATGTGTGTAATTGTTAAAAATGTAGAAGCTGCTTCTGCTGGTTGTTATTCCCTACTAATTTGATGTGTAGTATTCAAAGTATCATTAGTGTGTAATTATTAAAAACAGAAGCTGCTTATTTACAGTAACTTTTTTTAAGAAGTATGTATTTCTATTGTTTATTTTGCTCTTTACTTCTGTTGTTTGTGTTGCTCTTTATGACCTGATTATATAGGTTATGGCCCGGTATGTGGCTGGTAAATAGTATGGATGGAAGAAGTTAGAGGGAAAGCATTAAGAGAATTTTTAGAATTAATAATTGTTAGCTTAGCGTCATGTCAGAGAAATTTATCAGTTTTTCAGCGGTAGGCAGTTGAAGAACCACCATGTGCTTAATGAAGAAAAGTTACTGAGTATAAAACAAGGTGTTGGATTGGTATGCAAAATAAGGTGCCAGAAAAATCAGCAAGTCATTGATTTTACTGAACTAGGTAATGACATTAGATCTATAATTGGAAAGTTTTGGAAAATTACAGTGATACCTCGAGATACGAAATTAATCCGTTCCGAGACGGCCTTCGTATCAAGAGTTTTTCGTATCTTGGAACACATTTTACATGGCTAATCTGTTCCAAGCCCTCCAAAAACACCCCAGTAAATTATATTTCCAGGCCTAAAACACATGTTCTAGGGTTACGACAGAAGAAATATGACTCCAAAAAGGCAAAATACTGTACATACTTGAGTAAAATTCAACTGCATATAATGTTCAACCCCATTTTTACTGCATATATTAGGACTTTAGCATATGTCCCTTAGCAATAAGCCTAGCCTATGTTAGCGGTTGCTACTGTAGCCTAGTCTATGATTCTGACATCTAAACCTAAGAGCTAAAAGTTTAGAATATGCCAATAAAATGTATAAATAATCAGTATGTACTCATTTCAAATAATTATGAATTAATCATTAACTATAATACACAAACAAACAAAAAACAAACCTTCCAATCGATTGTTTACATTCTCAGCTCTTACCCGTCTTACGAGTAGCGCCAAGCAATCATTTTTCCTAGCACACAGTAAACCATAAATTGTCATTAGTATCTCTCTTCAACTAATGAAACCACCAAACAGTATAATAACCATTCATTTCTATTCTTTATTCTATCTTTACCTGACGGAGATACTGAGTTACTGACAGCTATAATGAAACATACGTAATACGTATACGTAACGTAATAATAAAACAGAAGAATAATTCTAAAAAATGCGTATTTGTTGGCAGTCTGATTTATTATATATTTTATGATATCTAATTCACATTTTTTTTATTAAATGTATTGCATGTACTCATTTCAAATAATTATTAAGTAACCATTAACTATAATAAACAAACAAAAAAAAGCTTCCAAACGTCTCTTTACATCCAGCACTTACGAGTATCGAACGATCGCCAAGCAATCACTTTTACACAGTAAGCCATAATTTTTCATTATCTCGCTTCAACTACTGAAACTACCAAACAGTATAATAACCATTCATATTGCAATACACCCCCTGAACACCTGAATAAGCCCTGGTCACTTACCAGCCCGAACCATCATTTATTAAAAATTTACCAAATCTTTGGTTAAAATAAACGATCAGTGTTGCCAATCTCCTGGCAAACACCCTCGTTACCTAGTTACCAGCCCACCTCTGGTAGCCCTGCCTCACGGGCCGGTCACACCTGCCCTCTCACGTCAATCACTTGTCGTTCGCGGTGGAGTACAGATGTATCCACAGCGAACTCCTTTTTGGTCTTGCCCGGCCTTCATTTGCACCTTTGATTTGATTGATTTTGGTGACGAATTACGCATCCCTTTGGATTACGGTTGGATTGCTCTTAATACCTTGTCATCAGACATTGATTCTGCAAAGGAAGAAACAACACAAGCTACGACAACGACTACTGCATTCGCGGCCACGACATCACAGAAAACGACGAGCGGAAGTTCAACAACGTATTGTCTTTGCCAACAATGCAAGAAAAGGATGAGTACCCTATGACACGATAGTCATTCCTTATGCGTAAATTGTAGGCCTGTTCAATATAATGTAAAGACCAGATGTTTGGAATGTCAGGAGTGGTCTTTGGACCAGATGTTAGGGTATCTCAAACGTAGGAAAGGTCTCGTATTAAGAAGTAAGTGTAGGCAGGAAGAGACTAACGTAGATCAAGATAAAGACTTAGAGACAGTGCTCTTTAAGAGACTTGAGAGTAGGCTGACATAGAGTATGACATCTCTGTTACCGATTTTATGTCAAGATTAAGTGAGGATAGATCGAGCAATAGGGATACTGAAATTACTAATCGTTCTTTTCCAGCTCCCCTGCCTGTTCCAGAACCAGCCCTAACCGGTGCTGGGGGTTATGGGGATCCGCAAGCCCACAGGGCAGGATCTGCCGTCCCCCCTGGCGCGGAGCAGGCAGTGTTGGCAGCAGATTCCCCTTCCCTCGATGTGTAAGTTCTCAGGATGATAAAAAAAAAAATTTAGGTCAGATATAGACGAGTAGGGATAATAGGCTACTTAGTGTTTAGTTTAGGAAGAGAAGTGCAGGCTTCTTCGGGTCGGTATTCTATTAAAAGTAGTAGTTTATAGAGGCACAGTGTCCTTAGAGCATCTTTAGGCTTTTTCCTGCTTCGAGTTCCTTGCATCAGAAGCTTTTAGGACATGGTTGGTCTTTCAGATATGCTCCTTCGTCTTTAAGGTTACTTTCCTCTACTTATACGATACGATAATTGTTAATATCAACTAATTCTCCGTTCAATGCATATTGACTTACGATATTCAGTATGGAGAGAAATCGAATAAAATTAACTACGGTTAGCCTAGTGCTCACGATGATATATCGTATGCATATTCAGTAGCCTAGCCTAGCCTAAAGTATTCGCTGTACAACATATCGGTAATTATTTTTATATTGGCTAACGCTGTAGGCTCAAGGCATTCTGACTTCGGATAATTCAGTACAGGTGTAATTGAAAACGAACGAGAATCCGATCTGAGGATAATTAATATGAAGGTAATCGAACAGAATGAAGATCGGATTCTGTCCGACTAAAGCATTATAATTGTATTATATGTATCATCGTATTAGCGTAGTATAAACACTAACTCTGCATTCATTCACGCTGAAATCAGCGGATGACGAATACAGGTTTGCGTCGCCGTATCCATCTCATTCTCTCCTGATTGCCTAAAATGACTAACGTAACAACACTCTCACTTATGCCAAGTTTGTACAAACGTCTTGAAGGAGACTTGTGTTCAACTATGTTGACATTTAACATAGTCAATGAGGTATCTATCTTGGGGCATATAATCAGATGTCAGACATAAAGGAATTCGTATGTATGACGTCTTCATATGTTTAACCGATTATTGCCGTCGGTAATTACATTGCGCTTATGTCAATTACAGTTACAAATTATTACCAGTCGTATTATCAAATTACAATGACAACTGAAATTAATAAATATTAGGCCTAATAAAGTTAATTTAATTACCTTTAAATATTATTTTATTACTTTTCAATTAAATTACAATATCACTTGGTCTCGACTAATGTTTTTGTCCCTAGTTAGCATATTAATGAATATCTGGATACTTAACTTATGGAACGAAGTCATACTGTTCGTCTTACGATGTAATTTAAGACCAAAATTTGACTGATACATCTCATTGGAAGCTAGTTTTTCCCTCGGGTTAGATGGCGTTAAATTTAGGATTCCGTTCGTTTTTCACTCGTTTTCATAGGTATTACGAACTTACACTTTATATTCTTTATTAATCCTTTGTCTGTGTAAAAAACAACAGTAATGAGCTCTTTCATGCTATTAGTTTCTTTTACCACGGCTGCGTTTGAATTCATACAAAAGCTCGGGACTTCTGTCCAGGTTGCTGATGCACGTAATTTTGCCTTATTAGCTTCAGCTGCATTTATAACATGAATACAGTAATTACCGTCACACGCGGATGAATACAATAACGGATGTTGCTATCGGATTCGATTACTGTCACACGCTGATCAATAATAAAGTGATGTTGTTATAGGAGTCGATCGCATTAGCAACAAGTTCTCGTTCGGTTGTTCATAGCTGTACGGAGTTATACGAGTATATTATCGTTAAGATAATACACTTTCAACTTAGAAGAGGGTGCAATTTACGGAGGTGGAGATGTTAGACGATTGTAATTTCTCTCTCTCTCTCTCTCTCTCTCTCTCTCTCTCTCTCTCTCTCTCTCTCTCTCTCTCTTCTCTCTCTCTCTCTCTCTTCCCTGATTTTAATATTCTCTCTTTATCCTAGACGATTGTATCCTCTCTCTCTCTCTCTCTCTTCTCTCTCCTCTCTCTCTCTCTCTTCTTCTCTCTCTCTCTTCTCTCTCTCTCTTACTTTTCTGATTTCCATATTGCTCTCAGTCCTAGTTTTCCACGCTCTCCTAACACTGGACTCATTGTGCAACAGAGGTTTTTCTTCCTGTCACACCTTTTCAAACTTTGTCAATTTCCCTTCAGCGCTGACTGACCTCATAGGTCCCAATACTCGGCCTTTGGCCTAAATTCTATTTTTAAACCCAACAATCTTGCTGTCTGAGTTAGTATTAGAGTAGGGAGCAAATATTAGGAATATGTATAAGGTATTCATGATATGATATATCACGAGAGGATTTTAAGTATTAGGACAGATAGGAAAGAAAATGTCTGGGTCTATCTGAGGGTATTCTTCCAAGTGCCAACCAGGCAGAGTACAGACAGGCAGGTACAACACTACAAGACAGGACATCACTACGATCGACGACACCGTCGCAGACGCACCGATGGACATGGTTGTCTCCTCCGTACATGAGAGGCCTAAGGCCACATGGGAGGTCTTCAGTTTCCCTCCATACATGAGAGGCCGAGAGCCACGTGGGAGGTCTTCAGATTCCCTCCATACATGAGAGGCCGAGAGCCACATGGGAGGTCTTCAGATTCCCTCCATACATGAGAGGCCGAGAGCCACATGGGAGCTCTTCAGTTTTTTCCTCTACTCAGGTGAGGCATATAGCCAGCCGAGAGGAAACAGGTTTGTATCCCTCCCGCACTCAATGAGTTTTGACCTTAGGGTAGAGGTGCAGGGAGTTTTTCCCTCCACATATGGGAGGCCTAGAAGGCCACACATGGGAGATTAGTTTGGACGAGTGACAAATGAACTTGAGACTGACCCGTGTACTCAATTATATTGACTGACAACTGGTACAGTGGAGGGCCGGGTAGATTTGATTCCCCACCTCCAAGTTAATGTTGTTAATCGGGCTTATTCAGGTGTTCAGGGGGTGTATTGCAATATGAAGTTTTTATTGTAAAACTAATATTGTAATACCTACCTGAACACCTGAATGATTCCCACCCTCCTCCCCTCTCATACAGAGTTATTGAGTTATGATTGACGTGAGAGGGCAGGTGTGACCGGCCCGTGAGACAGGGCTACCAGCGGTGGGTGGGCTGGTTAACTAGGTAACGAGGGTGTTTGCCAGGAGATTGGCAACACTGATCGTTTATTTTAACCAAAGATTTGGTAAATTTTTAATAAATGATGGTTCGGGCTGGTAAGTGACCAGGGCTTATTCAGGTGTTCAGGTAGGTATTACAATATTAGTTTTACAATAAAAACTTCATTTCTATTCTTTATTCTATCTTTATCTAATGTTCTATTTTTTTTATTAAATGTATTGCATGAATACTAAGTTTTTCAATTTACAGCAACCTTTTACCAATAGAGTACTTAAAGCACAAGGGGTAGATGCTGACCAATAGGAGAGCAGGACCTTATGGGGTGACTAGCATCAGGAACCAATGGGAGAGCGGGAGGATGGTGGCGAGTTTACTCAGTTGGCGGCGCGGGAGTTTTAAAATTGTTCTCGGTGGTCCGGGCGAATTTCTGGACTTTATAGCAACAACCTTTCGTATCTTAAACTTTTCGTATGTAGAGCAGTAAAATTTTTCGTATTGGCTTTCGTAACTTGGATTTTTCGTAAGTTGAGCCTTTCGTATCTCGAGGTACTACTGTATAGGCAAATATTGTTATGTCCAATATCAGTACCCATTTATTGTTTGTCAACTAAGAGATCTTACAAAGTTAGGCTAAAAGTGAGATTTTTGAAGGCTACTGCATGGAGTGCCTCTGTGTAACAGCAGATTCAAGGAGAGAGACCTCAGATGTTTGAAAGATGGGTGAAGGGAATGGAGTTGTTACTTGAACTCATAGGTAATAAAAAAAATTTTATGGAAAAAACACAAAAAAGGTTTGGTTTGAAAATTAGCTGTGTTGATGCTGCTGGTAAGGTATAGAGGTAAATGCAATGCTGTGCATTGAACATAGTAACTGTAAAAGAGGAGAATCACAAGTTCAAAGCTAATGTTCAGCAAGTATACATAAAAGGATTTGAAGATAATTATGGCAGGTGGACCCACCATAAAGGAATTATAACTATTTTTGATAGCTGGTCAATTTACTGCATTGTAATTCCATTAGAGGTTATGAGACTTGACTTAAGAAAGGAATTTAGCAGAATTTTATCAATAAACAGATTAAAAAATGTTAGGAGGATTGTATTTACCAGAGAGTACTTTAAAACTATAATAAAGTACAGTATATAGTGTTAGGAGTTTCGTTGATTGGTTAGTATTAGTGTATTGCAGACATTTTACTGAATTTTTTTCAATAAGTAAACAATTTCCCGTTACCACTCTTGTTATATTTACAGCAGCTTTTAAATTTGGAGGCCTTTATTGTAATGAAAACTATTGTTCAGTATTTATATTAATGATTTTTATTCCAGATAAAATCTCAGGCAACTAACGGCTTCCAAGCATTTATTGTACATTATCGGGATGACCCAGATCAACAGAATCTTATTGACTGGATACAAGAAAAATGGGTTTGTGACATTTATATTTTGTTCTCATTGTATGGTGCCATGCCGTTTTAAGATTTTAATATGAAATATGGTTATTGCTGGTTATGTAAAATTAAATGTGGAAAGCTTTAATGTAGAAATACTGAATACAGTGGGTCCCCCGTATTCGCGGACTCAAACATTCGCGGATTTCTCTCCGGAATGTTTCCCCATATTATTCGCAGAAAATTCGCACATTCGCGGTATTTTTCTATGAGAAATATCCACAAATTCCTGGTTTTTTTTATCAATTTCATCATAAAATGCACTTTTTGTGACAACAATTAAAAAAGTCAAGTATGAAAATTTTTAGTGATTTTTCTTGAGTTTTAACTAACAAAATAGGCTGTTTTTAGCATTTTTATTGGGGTTCCAAACATTCCAGGGTTCTAACTATTCACGGGGGAATGTGTCTGGTACGCATCCCCCACAAATACGGGGGGACCACTGTACGCTGTTACAAAATTGAGTCTTCTAGGACAGAAGTAATTTTGTGTGTAAATCTACAAATTTTATTTGTACGTATTCTGTTTTGGCAGTTGGAGTGTTGTGGCATTGAAGGACCTAAGGACTGGGATCGTAATGTTTATTTCAATTGCTCTTCCGAGGCAGTAGGATCCAGGGAAGCTTGTGGAGTTCCCTTTTCTTGCTGCAAACAGAAAGCAAACGTAAGGGAACATCTCTTCTCTGGAACTGCAATAAAGTGACATTTTAGTATTAAAAGCACCTCATAGGACCACCCTTATGAAAGATAGTGTTTGTGTGTTCTTGTCAGACTATACTTAGTTTTGATGATTATTTGCTTGATAATTGCAAGCTTATATGATGATGAGCACAGAAAAAAGTATTCAGTTAATAAGCCAATTATTTTTTACATTAGTTCATAAAGGAAGCTTTTTGCTTGCGTTGTGTGCACTGGGTTTCTCTGGTAGAATCTTAGCTGCGTGTATGTTTCTGAAGGGCTAATTTGGTGAATAAATGTAAAATTAAAGTATGTTTCATATGTTAACAATTTAATGTTTTAATGCATTTTGAGCATTAATACTTTTAAAGGTTTGGGATTGGATTTTGTGGACTATGTTTTGCATTCTAATTCCAGTCATTTGCTTGTGGGAAACAGTCCCCAAGACTGTAGGCTGTTTAGTAATTTTGTTTGTTAATTAAGATTCTTTTTCAGCAGTGAGGTATTGGTTCTGTTTCTAGGCTATAGTAAGGCTTTTCCAGAAAAGTATATGAAATTCTGAAAAGCTTAAAGAAAATTCAGTCATTCTTTTTCAGTCTTTTAAAGGTTATTACCCTTAGTCCCTTGGACATAAAAACTAGTGTATGAAGGATTTGGTCTTTAATTAGAAGGAAACTGGTGGAAGGTAAATTGAATGAATTTGTATCGGTAGAAAAGAAGAGAACAAGGAAAATGAATGAAAAGTAAGAGGTAGAAAGCGATAAAAATGCTAAGTATCTTTATACCATCTAAAATGTCCCACATAAGGTACATTGTAGGTGGTATCCACTTATAGTTACCGAGAACCTCTGGTCAAAAATTAGTAGTTTTTGTAGTTTGGCATTACGTGTTTGTTATATTTTCATCTTCACATTTGGACAAGGAGACATTGATATGGTCTTCAGTTCAGATAAAGTTC
>NC_061107.1:72148719-72187348 GCF_015104395.2 Macrobrachium nipponense
TTCAGATAAAGTTCTTATTGACTGCAAACAAGGTGAGAAGATCAGTGATTGAGGATGCATGTACAGGACTTTTCAAGCAGATTGGAATGCAAGGATTGTAGACATATGGTTATTGTGGATAAGTCTGCATAATGGAGATTTATGGCGGATAGGTAAAATTTCTGATGACTGTAATAAACGTTGTACATCTCAGTGTAATGAACAAAGCCATTATGGAGTCAGTGACTGGACTGCAAGTTATGATTGATTGATCTTCCTTTGGCACACATCACAACATCAAATGTGTGAATTGTGGCTCAAACGTAAGAATACTAATTTGAGCTGATTAGTACAAAGTGTGTAAGTCTTTGAGTTTTAGAGCATTTGCTATGAGTTGAAACTTGCCAAATGTATGTGGAGGATGCTCACTGTTGTAGTAGTTATTGCTAAAATGTAGTTTTACTACAGACACTACTCAGACACATCATAATAACATAGTGGGTACTTGAGAGGAACTAAAGTTACCTGGGTTTTTAGCGAAAATGGAAGGTGTTCTTTTTAGATTAGGCTACAGTACAGCTAAAGGAAAGATCTATTTAAATGATAATTTTTTACTGAAGCTTTCTTGGATCAAGGTTGCTTAGTCATCAGCAATGGACATTCAGATTGTCTTTTCCCTGACAGGTGATTTTCTTGGACTTGGGAAATAAACTTATCACAAAATGCTGTACCTTTGACTCCTCTTTAGAGTACTAAATAAGTTTTCTGAATTCTTTGTTCATAGGCACCAGTTTTGCATTTGCAATGAAGAAAATGTTGCATAGTTAATTAGAATTATTGTGTAAACATGTTTCACTGTTTCTTTGATATTTCTAGGTTATGTGGTTAGCTTGAAGTGCTTTGATGCTTGTGTTTTTGTATATATGAATTAAGTATAAATTCTTATAGGTAGGTCATTGTAGGAACTTGTTCTTTGGTTACCTAGAGTAGTCCAGTAGATAGAATCAAGCACAGGAGGTAATACTTTTGCATTTAGATAAAATTTATATAAAATGAACTTTGTAATATAATGAAATTAGTAAAATATACATATACTATAGCAGATTGCTTTTGGAAAGTATTAGGAGTTGGTTTCACACACATTCAGTTTTAACATTTACCTAATGTAAGTAAGTTAGTTCCTTTGCTACCAAATTATGTAAATATCTATAATGATACCAAGAATTTATAATATTATTGGATTATAGTACAGTAATATGATTGAGTATATTTCTTATTTACAGGAAGTTATAAAGAACAAACAGTGTGGGTACGACGTCAGGAAATCAGATTACGTGAGTATGGAACATTTTAATATTAAATCATTCATGGCAAGTCATTCATAATTGTGTAATGCCATAAATTCCAATTATATGAACTTATATATTGTATTATATAAAATTAGTTTTCTTGTATTGCAAAAGTATATAATTAATTGGTTGTATGAAAATATGTTGGTGATAAATGTGTTTTCCATGAAGTTTGGCAATTTTTTTAGTATAACCATTCACTTTGTATTATTTGGAAGTACTAACTAGTACTAGTTTCAATTTGGTTAGTAAATGTAAACAGTATTTGAACATTATTATATATTTCTGTACTTTAAACTCTTAATAACAAATTTATATTCAATAGATTCATAAAATATTGACATAATTTTGCTATAGTATTTTGGCACTTGGTCCTCAAAGACCTAAATTTCATAATCAGATCAAATGAAAATAAATAAATACTTGGAATGATGTTTATTGGATGGTATTTTTAATGGAGTTTTGTTTCTGACAGACTGGGGTTAAGGTAACGTAGTACAGGGGTTTACTTTTGCAAATGTCAGAACTTTTAACAGTGGTGGTAATGGATGGTTGAATTTTCTTCTTAAGTAGATCATTAATCTCTAAACAAGGGAGTGGGTGTGAAATTCTTAGTTATTAGAATATCTTTAGAGACTTTTCCTGAATTGTTTATAGTTTTTAGTAGATTTTAAAGAGCATGTCAATTTTTCTTTCTTTTTTATAACCTCTCTTTTTACTGACAATGGTGTTGGGTTACTTGAAATCCACAGCAAGGCGATCGATCTTTAGTTATTTACGAACGAGGGTGTCTTCGAGCTGGTGAAGAATGGATAGAATCTAACCTTGTCCCAGTGGCAGGGGTAGCAGTTGGGGTGGCGGTGCTGCAGGTAGGCTCACAGCAACATCTAAATGTAGTGTTGTAGATAATGACAAGACTCTTGCATGATTAACACTATGCATGATTGGACTCTGTTCTTCTGAAATAGGTTTACTTCAAGGATTGTATTGCATATGAACGTGCACCATTTTAATCTCACATTGAACTGTATCCAAGTACTGTAGTGAACTGCTGTGTTCAAGAAATGAGTTCCTTAACAAGTGAGAAGCTTAATGTGTTCATCAACCAGTTAAATTTTCAACTGTATTCCAGTAATGCCGCAACTTAACAAACGAACTTTACTTTAATGGCTATGCTCTAGTTTGATACTCACACGTATTCGTGGGAGGATGCATACCAGACCCATCCGCAAATAGGTAAAATCTGCGAATACTTAAAACCCCCTAAAAATACTTAAAAGTGCTTATTTTGATAGTTAAAACACGAAAAGCCCCCTAAAAATGCTTAGACCTGAATATTGTAAGTTTTATCACAAAGAGTGCATTTAGTCATGAAATTGATGTGAAAATACACTATTCAGTGAATATTTCTTGGTGAATAGGTGAATTTTCTGCGAACAATGCGTAGATACGTTCCATAAAGAAATCTGCGAATCTTCAGAACAGGAAGATGGTGATTTCACTGCACCTATTTTGAATATATTACATTTTCAAATCTATTAGCATTAAACATTAGGAGTAAAGTACAAGTTACTTTGTTAGGAATTGCTGATAGTTGTAATATATACAGAAGCTATTCAAGTGCAGGCTGTAAGACATAGCCTTTATTGCTTAGCAGACTTGCTTATCCAAAAGGCCAGACCCCCAAAGTGTCTGTTTAGGTTGAGGTGCTGCTGCGTTTTTTCCCCCAAGATATTTTTGCATGTACTCTTAACACCCCAAAGCCCAGAAAGTATGATTGCAAAAGGTATGTTAGACAGCAGCCTACATGTTAGGTGTGGCCAGTATTCAAACATAAATGCATTGTTTATTTAATATTTGTGACAAGTTTGAATTGACCAATACATCTTGCAGAGTTTCATAGCTTGCTGTAAAGACCCATTATGCTTTGCACTGTGTGCAGTAAATTACTAATAAGAGTTCATTGCTAAAATCTGTAAATGTTTAGAAATCAAATTACCATGGCAGTGTCCATTTCCACTATTTTTCTTATGCGTTATTTAGGTGTCTTGTTATTTAATACTGGAGGATGATAATGGTCATAGATTGTACCAAGGTTTGGATTCTGATCATTACATTGATCAGAGCTTCACTACACAACCAACATTGTGATAAGATAATTAATGTTAGCACCAGGAATAGTAGCCGTTATACAATGTTCTTCATGGGTGTATTGCTAGACTATTGAAAATTCTTAAAAGTAAAGTTTTTCAGCAACCTTTTTTTTTTTTTTTTTATCAAAGCACCGGATATAGGTGAAGGTGAAAGCTGGCAAGTGTATGTTTTATAACCCTCCACTTAGGTAGGTATTGTTAATAAGACCTCATATATAATTTAAGTGATAAAATCAATGCAAACTGTTGTAGGTCATTTTTACTCCCCCAAAAAAAAAGAGAAATTAAGGAAATATTTTTAATAATTTTCTATTTTTGGACTGGTTGAAAGATATTGTCCATTGACAAACCTATACTTGCGTAAGAGATAGATTTAAACTATCTTCTAACTCTGTTATGTCACCAGAATACTGCCTTCCATCTTGTATGTATGGTTAGTGTTTTATTTTCTACACACATTATTATTTGTCTAATAAGTCTCAGTGGCTGCCATTTTCGTGACTTATTCGACTATCATTGAAATCTCGGAGTTAGTGTGCCTTGTGAGGTACACAGTAGATGGTGCTAAAGATTCGTTGCAGGGTCCCATCAGCCTATTTAGATTGCCTTCTGCCTTTGGGTCTCTTCCCACCTAGCCTTCCAACTTTTAACTAATGTTACTCTAATTTTTAACTATAGTTTTAAAATATACATATATGTTAAGCCCACAAGAATAGAATTGTTGGTTTCAACTGTATTTGGCTACAATTGGCTAGGTTACAAACAGTTTTATCCTTAGGTATGCATTTGTTCTTTTCAATAGATAACAATCGCTGTGAACTAAGAAAAAGAGCTAACAAATTTTTAAGCACAACTATAGCTGGTTCATTTAAGGTAGATTCTTGGGTGAGCCCTATGCCTGCGAGACGTTTGTTTGACAGCCATTGATTGGTTGGGAGCGGCCTTCCTCCTGGCAACAGCCAACCAGCGGCCGCCAAACAAACGTCTCGTAAGCGTCAGCCTCAAACGAGAATCCACCTTAAGTGAACCAGCTATAGGCATTTTCTAGGGTTTACTGCCTAGATGAGTATAGTGCCCATCACTATACTCATGTTCATGTTTCTGTTAATATATTTTTTCTTCCTACAAAAGCTTCATTTTATCCAGAGAAGGAAATTTTAAGTGTTTTAATGTGCAATTTTTAATTTAAAAACCCCTATACACTGCATGACTGCATGACATTTTTTTATCTTAATAGTATATGCATGGTCCTCACTAGTTACTGTTTGAGAGAAACTCCTTCCAGGTATGGAAAATCAAAATTAAATTTATTTGAAAATGCATCTGCAAATGTACTCATTGGACTTGAATCATGTTGGTTATCTATTCACTTGTCCTAGGATGGTAATAGTAAAGCTTCCTTCCCTTTAGGTTTCTATTTCAACTGAGTTGTAAATATTTTTGTCCCCAGTGATCTCTTAATAGCAATAAACTGACAAGTTTAAACTATAAGTCCTGAAGCTCCCTTTTTTATTGGACTTGGTAACCTGTTTAGATCTCTGTGGAGTTGTATAATATTATAACCTGTGATACATTCGTAGGACAAAAAATTCTTTCTCTATGGTTACCTTCCCAAAAGAGTTGTTAGTGATGAAATTTATTTGAAAGTAACATTTTTCAAAAGGTTTATGTAGAATTTTAATTTGTGAACACCTGTGATATTCCCTTGGCAATTTTCACTTCTCTCCCAGGGAAGTAGATGAATAACAGTGATGTGAATGTAGAAGTAAAATAGATTTTAATACAAAAATAAAAATTTTCGTTCATGTTTCTGTTAATAGATAACTATTAATTTAGTATTTTACCCATCTCAGGCAATCATCTTAACCTCTTATTTCTATTATATCAAACAGGAACACATGCTCATATATATATGAGGTTTTACTTGGAAGTATACACTAAAAGGCATAATGGTTTGTGAAGATAGTGCAACATTTTGCGAAAATCTTGACTAATTCAAAACTAGATTATTTTATGGGAGGGATCTTTATCATGTACAGGCGGTCCCCGTGTTACGACGGGGGTTCCGTTCTTGAGACGCGTCGTAAGCCGGAACATCGTCAAAAATCCTAAGAAAACCTTACATTTAATGCATTGGGTGCATTTTTCATCAAAAAAACCTTCAAATATTGATTATTTTGCATTTTTGGTGTCATATTTCATCTCCCAGATGAGTGTTGTAAGCGTCGTAACCCTGGAACATGCGTCGTAACCCTGGAAATAACGTCTATTGACAAGCGTCATAACCTCGGAACGTAGTAAGCGGACACCATCGTAACCCGGGGACTGCCTGTACTTTTATTTGGCCGAGTGAAATGGGTAACCAACATGGGGTTTAGAATCTGTGCACTGAATGAGTATTCTTTTGCTTGAAAATCCTTCTGTTTTGTAATTAACTGGTTGGTAATCAAGTATGTATACTGTCCCAGTCCTCATAGCACAACCCTTTTGCTTCAGCTTCTTGACGTATCTCAGATATATGATAAAGGATGTCTTCAAGCAGGCGAGGAATGGCTAGAAAGGAACTTGCTATTTGTTGCAGGTGTTGCCGTGGGTATAGCCTTTTTACAGGTAGGTATGGTTTTTATAAAGGTTAATTTTTTTTTTCTTATTGTGAAAACACTTTTTATTTCTGAATTGTGTTTCATGTTTTGGGGTTGTAATAAACTTCTTAAATGCAGTTTTTTTTTTTTTAAAGTATGACATTCTAGGTCAGTCCCTGAACTTCTTTTAGAGGATTCAGTATGTGTTCATTGTGATTTTTTTTTACATTTAGGTCTTATACCCCTTTTTTAAGCTATGCAGACAAGTTGATTTTTACAAATACAGTACTGTATCAGAATTAAAGAACTTGAATAACACATGATTCCTCAAGGTTGTGAATGATCTTGTGTTTCTTGTATTTGTCATCGGGGGCTCATGTTTGTTCTCTGTATTTGTCATCCATTTTCATATTCTGATAAATGCTGTTGGTAATATTGAAATACTGTATTAGTGTTGTTCAAGGAAATGGAAAAAGATGCATTAGATCTGTTGATTTTCATGTGACTACATTATTTGGATGAGGTTCATATCCATAGTAGACTGAAACTGTCATGTCCAATATTTAGTTTATTTATGATTTGTGGTTTTAGATGCTATAAAAATGTGATTGCTAGAATCTCGTGTTAATCCATTTATTTTTATTCCTGCTAATATTGAGCATCTGATGTTTACTGAAAGTGTATGAATGTGGCAGCTGCCAGTTATGGTGTATGATGTCATTTCTGAAAGCATTCATACTGTGGTAAAAATACATTAAACACTTTGTGAGATTTGTACTTAAATGTCATCAGCTATCATCCACATTTGATATAACTTGTTATGGAAGGTACAATTTTGATTAGGGGTTAAAACTGGGAAGAAGACAGATATTTGTGAATGTGCTGCTGTTCAAATAAGTACTACTGTTACCTTAGTGGCTTTAAATGCTATGACAACTGATATTGCATCAATACTGTAGATGGTATCATCACAGAACTTTTGAGTCGAGGTTGGTGTCTGTGAACACTAAAAATTTGGGGGGTAATTGAGCAGATGGGCTGTTTTGTTATATAGGGGCTAATTTAAGGTGTGTGCATTTTTACTCATGTAAAAGATAACCTGAGTTAACTAGTGCTAAATTTATTTTCAGATTTTGGGGATCTGTTTTGCTCAGAACCTGCGAGCTGACATCTATGCTCAAAAAGCCAAATGGAACTGACGTTTAGCTCCTGCCGCGGTGTAGTGATAAGTCTGCCCACCACTCCAGAATTCTTCAGCAGTTCCTCATTCAAGTCTCTACTCTTTATTGTTTTAGTATTTATCTTGTCTTTCATTCATAATGGCTCAGTTTTGTGCTGATTTTGTCTTTCATTTAACTTTCACTGAAAGAGTTTGCAACAGAAAGTTTTATTTGTTCAATGCAGTGAATGTGTGCACACTTTTGTCTTGTAAATTCCACAAACTCCTTGGGTGGATGTTGTCATCTTATAGTTGATATCTTGACGTTGTATCTACCAGTACAATTATGTGTTCTGTTTCAAGTTTCATGTGTTAGTATAAGGCCAAACCCAATTCTGCAGTTTGAAAACTCTCTCTCTCTCTCTCTCTCTCTCTCTCTCTCTCTCTCTCTCTCTCTCTCTCTCTCTCTCTCTCTCTCTCTCTCTCTCTCTCTCTCTCTCTCTCTCTCTCATTCATATACACACACAGTTAGTGGGTAATTATTAAAACTTCTGTTTCTTAATCAAAAGAAAGGCATTCTAGCTCTGATTCAGTGCTTGTTTTTTTGTATGATTACTGTGTAGAGAAGATTTTTCTGGAGTGTGGTTAGGTTTCAACTTCCCTTTGGTAAAACATATTTTGACTTGGGTTTTCGTTTTGCTTAGCAGATAGCATGACAGTACGTTACACCTAGAATTTACCGTGCAGTAGAGTATGTTTTACCTCTTGGAATGTTTGATGCAGCACACTGGTCAGGGAACAACTTTTGACCGTGATTATCTGTGACTTGATCAACTTCTTTTTCATATATAGATATCCTCAAGGAGTATATAGTATTTCCATGAGATTTGTCATTTCCTCCAACTAGAAAGGAAAGATAGTCTCATGTCTCTGTAATGCTCGTGATTGTGGATCTCGTCACTATTTTTCACCAAACTGACTCACCGCAGCAGGATTATGACGATATTATTAAGGAGTGAGAATCTCCAGCCATATGTTTTTAAGTCTTACTGGCTTGAATGTGCCTCGGTACAATTAAGCCCTTGCGAATTTTGGATGGAATGAAGTGTATAAGCTATGTGTGAATGAATTGTGAATGGAAATCCCAGGTATGTTACAAACAGGAAAGTCAGTCTTCTTGTTATACATAGGGTAGGACAAGATTTTCTTTGACTGAAGAGCTGCTATGAACATATCCTGGAGATTAAAGGGTGCAGTTGTGGATTAGGGTAGTTTTGTATTGATAATTATAGTAGGAAGTGTGAATGTACATTATATTTTCAACTATAGGAAAGAAATTAGATTTGTGTTAAGGTAGAATGAAGAAATTACTTAGTATTAATTATTTATGGATACTGTGCTCTATTATTCAAGTATATTAATAACCCCAAATAGGCAGTATATCTTGTGAGACTCAATTTGAATACAACTGAACTGTGCTTTATCACAATGTGTAATAGTTTTGTTCCACAAATGGCTACTGGAACCTTACCTTACATGTACAAACACCTAGAGAAACATGATGGTTGATGAGAATGAGAGTAAAAATAAAAAGGAAATGAGTGGTAATTCAGTGCTTTCACATGTAAACACTACCACAATGAAGCCCGATGATAAACTTGAGAATAACCTTTTTGAAGTTGCCATACACAGCTCATGCAAGCTGGCTCCACCGATGAATTAATATTCATAAGTCGTGTCGGTTTGAGATGGAAATGTTGTCGTTTTGTGTTACCCTTTTTAAACCCTTTTTAAAAGTACATTCCATTTGTTGTGGCGTATTTGTCGGGTGGTTCAGCTCTTTCCCTGCTGTACACTTTTAATGTAATAGAGCCGTCGTCTTGCCAACCCGAGTTTTTGATGCATCTAAATTGACTGTGAGGATTTTTGCTTGCTTGCATGCTGATAGCAGTTTACTAGTCCATTGTTCTTGTTTTACTTTGCCTTTATTTAAGATTTTGTTACTGCAGAGTCAAAACAGATACAATAGTATAAGATTTTTTTTATTTTATACTCTGATATTAAGGGAGTTTCTGTGATGTAGATTTTGTATTTTATCAAATAACTTTAGTATCGTGAACAAAGTACGTATGTTTTGTCGTTGCTAATGCAGTAAATTATTTTTGTCGTCCACGGCTTATCTAGGACTCTTTTTACATTGTGCTCCAGCTCAGGAAGATAGGAGCTATGCTTTTTTTTTATACCGGATGTAGTTTTATTTAACTTTTGTACATAAGGTTTATGTTTGGGAGTTGCTTTGCACGTTGAAAGGTTTAGTCATTTTTTCATATTCATATTCCATGAAGATTTTTTTAATGCATTAGAAGGGAATGTAATGTGTTTTGGCCCATGTTTTCCTTAATCTAATGTTCAAAGCAAGAAAATTTAGTCAGGCATTTGAAGGCTGAGATGTTAAACATTCCCATGACAGAATCTTTTCTCTTTCATATCAGTATGTTAGGGGTGCTGGCTGTGTACGCCTCCCACCGCCAGCTAGTATTTATGAGCAGCTTTGTGATTGAATTGACAGGCAGTCACTTGCATATTGATACTGTAAAGTATTGTATATTATTGGAGAGTCAGGCTAGGGATGTCTTGATGTGCAGTGCTGTCTTTCACAAGTTGTAATACTCATTTTGATCTGAGAACTTTGTCTTCTTGTGTGTTAAAGGAAGACTGTGTAAATGAACTGTGTTAACTATAAGAGAATCACTATTATAATCACAGTATTTTCTTCAAGTGAGCCTGTGCTATACTGTGTAGGTAACTGCATAAAATATTACCTTACTCCTTATAAGTTTCATTGGTTGTTTTGGAATGTGCAAGGTAATTAAATGCTTCACATGGTTACATTTATTTGCCAATTATTGAAGCTTTATTGACCAATTTTCTAGTATTTGCAACTTTGATTGGTTGTATTTAAAAACTGCTCAAAAAGCATATACATAATATATTGGCAGTTTACTCATTCCCTTCATCTCCTGTAAGGAAAATAGTAGCATAATCATTTGCAGCTGCCTAGGTAACCCTTCTCCCATATTTTTTATAGACAATAAAAGTACAGGTGAACTTGCTAGATGATAACCAAAGTACAGAACTTTCTTGCACAACTATGGACTTAAACATTGTCTCTTTCTATCTTATTTGGTGTTGTAGGTTGTTCCTATTGTGATGTAGATCAAATTCCTCTTGCTTCATTTACAGTGTTTAACACAAATAAATGTTTTTTATTTACAGAGAATTTTATTATCCTTCCCCCAGTGAGATGCATCATTTTTAAAGTGTAGGCACAAATAGTCATTTAAGAAAAAAATGTATGAATATAAATCGTGGCCATAATTGGGTACTCATTTCAGAGGAGCGTATTGCTCAATACATTTTAGAGAACAGACCATCCTACATTGACATAAGAAAAGGAGGATAAACATATCTTGAGTGAAAGTATGCTTCAACCACCTTTTCTGCCTCCAAAATCATCTACTTCCATTGATTATTTTTATAAAGGCTCCATTCAAACCGTAATTCTATTTATATGATTGACGAAAGGAAATTAAAATGATAGTGGTTAAAGAAAAACCACTTATTTTTCATACCTATAAGTCACCTTGATCTAATTTTATCTTTGAGTTGGTCATGTTAAGATATTTATTGAATAGCCCTTAGGAACTAATCTCCTTTTGCAGAAAATGGGAAACTATGTTTAAACATAGGTCAGGAAAAATACACACTTGTTACGACATTTGTAAATGTGATTGTATATGGTCAAGCAACCTCTGGACAGACCTAGTAACAGGTAACATAAGAATGTGACAGTGAGGGCACACTTGTGATCGGCTAGGTCTGCAGCAAAACTTGAAGTTTGCAATGTGGATATCAAAATTTGTAGCTGTAGTGAATGTCTTAATTAAATTTTTTAGGACTAAAGTTCTAAGAATAAAATCCTATTTACCAAATGGTTTAAGTGGGCTCTCTTAATCTACTTTTTCAAACTTACAACATTTATTGTTTCCTAAACTTATTGAAAAGTGCTATATCAAATTTTTTATTTTTCAGAAGCTTGATGATATATCTATTATGCCAGCAAAAATTCACATTAGCAACAAATACCTTGAACTGCCGGAGCTGTTTTTCCCAGTTCTTTGTACCTAGTATCTTTCACTGATAGATACTTATAGCTACTTTTTACTGTTGCATTGGCCTATGGAGTGTGGTGTCATGATTTCAGTAATTCCAGTCAGGCAGTTGGAAAGTTTCAGTGTGCAAGTTTGTGGTACCACTGTCCAGGTAAATATAATTGTATTGACATGTCTTGAGGTTGCTTGATTAACAGCTTACATTATTTAGGAAATGATTGTGATTGCATCATCTGTCTTGGTATCCTGAATCACTTTATATCCTGTAGCAAGAATTATTACATGCATCAAATTACTTCTTATTTAAGATAGATAAAGTTGTTCTGAAGAGACCCAACAAAATGCTGACTGGGTAATAAGATTTGTCAGTAACTTAATGGTTTGATTTTTTTTCTTGCTTATAGGTCGTTTGTCATACGAGTACACTGAATTGACCATGGCTAATACCTAATATGTTTCTTTCTTCAGACAGATTCTTGCTCAGAGGTCATTGTTTAAAATGTTTTAAACCATTCCCAGAGGTTCTTTGCATAGGTTGAACCCTTTTTGAACAATGTGAGTAACCTAAGAGAGTAAAAAACATTTTGTTGTAATACAGTAGTACCTCGTATTTCGAATTTAATCCGTTCCAGAAGGCTGTTCGAAATATGAAACAAATATCCCTATAAGAAATAAAGGGTGTGAGGACCAGAGATTAAGACAAGTAGCTGGGATACTGACAATTTATTTACAGACAAACTGGGTTGACATAGACAGGTGCGGACGGATAAGTAGTAGTCTCGCACCGCGAACAGTAATGACTCTGAGACAGTAGATTTGTGTTTTCTTACAGACATACATTTAGATATATTAAGGCGTACAAATAATGGAATTGCATGTGTTATACATCGGCAGAAAGGTCGCAGAACGCTCTATCGGATGGAAGTAAGAACAACGCGACTTGATGATTGGATACAATGAAAATAGGGAAAAAGAGTTGTCCTTACAAATACTCCGCCCCAAGACGATGATTATGGAGTAATTATTGGATGACAATCTTGGAGGCAGGGGGCGACCCCGTGTCCTTGTGACACTTGTTGTGGGGCTTCATTGAGTGTAAAGTCCTTCGGTTTTGCTGGCTGGCAGGATGCCTCCCCTGGCGGGTGCCTGAGGGGTTCTACTGTACGCTGGGGCGGCCAAGACTGCGAGAGAAAGAGAGCATTGTGTGTGGTGGAGTGGGACGGGCCGTGGGACCCCAGGTGCGGCAGCGGCGTAGGTTGGGCTGAGGAAGTCCCCAGCGCGACAGCGTCGTCCTGCGGGCAGAGCGGAACCACAGGGGAGCAGCGGCGTCAGCAGGTCGAGGGAACCCACAGGTAGTGGAGTCGGCAGGCAGGGGAGGTCGTCTGGGGACTCGCAGGTGCGGCAATGGCGCCGGGGAAAGAACCGAGGAGGCCCGCAGGTTCAGCGGGTCGAGAAGATATCTGGCGTCCCCTGGGTGAGGCAAAGGAGGCTGCGACGTCGGATGGATGTTTCTGAACCGCCGCCTGAATTTTGTGTTGGCTGACCAGCACCCAGCTACCCGTCCTCGAAAATAAACGTCAAAACACGCTGGGATGCAGTGTCGTGATTAGTCCGTTAATGGCGGTGATGTCGTCCTCACAATGGAGCTTTCAGAGACCTAAACTTTGGCGCCATATTGAGTCCGTTAATGGTTCTCTGAAGGTGAGCGGCCGCATTTAGTCCGTTAAAGGCTGGGCCTAAACCCGTGTCACCAACTCTGGGAGGTCACCAGTTATGAGGACTAGAGATTAAGACAGGTAGCTGGGATACGTACTGATGATTTATTTACTGTTGTTGTTCAAGACTAAGCTGGCTTTATGCCAGCACGGGCTCTTGCTCAAGAGCAGCCCGTAGAATTCATTTACAGACAAACTGGGTTGACATAGACAGGTGCGGACGGATAAGTAGTACAGTCTCGCACCGCGAACAGAAATGACTCTGAGACAGTAGATTTGTTTTCATACAGACATACATTTAGATATATTAAGGCGTACAAATAATGGCATTGCATGTGTTATACATCGGCAGAAAGGCCGCGGAACGCTCTATCGGATGGAAGTAAGAACAACGCGACTTGATGATTGGATACAATGAAAATAGGAAAAAAGCGTTGTCCTTACAAGGGAATCTAGATAATTCGTTCCAGCCAACCCAAAAAGTCCCCCTTTTCACATTTTTTCTATTAGTAATGTGTTCAAAAGTTAAATCAAGAGTGTAAAGTAATGAAAACATATTATATGAAGTAAAATTTTCTAAATTTTATTTTCTTCTGTGTACGGTTTACGAACTGTTTGGTAAAAATGGCGCCGGCCGGCTGTGGGATGGAGGGAGGAGAGACGGGAACCCTTTTGAGCAAACCGAATTGATTGCAGTATGCAAAGGTTGATAACAAAATACATTTTATTCACATTAGGTACAAAGATAATTGTAGGAATCGATAGTGTGTGTGTGTGTGTGTCCAATTGTGTCTGCGAGAGAGAGAGTAATCAGCGTGTTTACACTTGGTTCTTAAGTGCACGAAATAAATTAATTATGCCACAATACATCAACTTACTGTTGGCAAACGGCAGTCTTTTAAAACAAACTAGAGGATTTTATAAACAAATAAGTAATAAGTCAAGAATGCAAGAAAAGGAAAGAGAAATAAAATAAATTTTCACAAGGAAGCCGTTTAAACAAACAATCGAAGGCATGCAGAGCTGAGTTACTTTTACAGTAGTGAAAATATCGTAAAAAGCAATTATCACTAGATTGGTATTTACCGTAACAAAAATAAAAGTGATTCGGGCAGATCGAGTGTAAGTGAAAGAAATGGGGGAATAATCATCCCAGATCAGCTAATAAGGTAATGGGAAGCAGAGCCATTCTCTCTCATCCATCTCTCATCGGTCCTCTCCTCTTTGCTCTCCTCTTCCTCTCTCTCTCTCTCTCTCTCTCTCTCTCTCTCTCACGATAACTTGAAATCATTCATTCATTATTCCTAAAAAATATAAACGCTACCTCCCTCTACATCAAGTTAGCTGTATATCACCGCAATGACAAATGATTTTGTTTATAGTTTGTGCTAAGTTTTATTGTGAAAAGCTTTGTTCTTTCATTTACTATTTTGTTAATATTGTTCAACTCAAGGTCCAAAGAGTATAGGAGGTCTTGTCAGCGCTGACCCAAAATAAGCTTCTGCCAGGTCCAGAGCGTGACGTCAACCCAACCTCGCCTTAAACTACCACGAGGAAAGTCCTTTATTAATCCAATGGACAACAGCAAAATACGCCTACATCTAGTTAAGCTTTTTAGAAATAATTCTTTTGACCATGGATTCATATTGCCGGATGGTACAGTTGCCTCAAAGTGTTCCTTTACCCGTCCCCTTCTGTTTTATGATAATGGTCTGGTAACACTGCAATGAAGCCGGTTTGTCTTGTAACGACGGATGTGAATGGTCGAGCTATTGGATGCCAATGTTCATATTTTCTAATCACTACTGTAGACAATATGTTAACGATATACAAATAATAGTTCACATTACCAGTTTACTGAGTCGATGTTAAACAAATAGAAAAATAGTATAGTAACAGAGCAATAAAAATAGCAATGGTAAAAATCATATTCAGTCCTTATTAACCATAATCGTCAACCTTTGTTCCATTCAGGTGTGGTTGTGCAGCCGCTTGCAGGGATCCCACTTTTGTTCATGGTAGATTATTATTAGGTGTCAATTTCAGAACGTTATTTGAATGGAAATACGAATTGGATTTACACTCCATCAATAAAGTAATGAAATTATAAACCGCAAATATCAAGACCTATGAATATAATTTCATAAAGGCAATTATGGAAGGCTTTGGGGAAAAATTATAGACCACCCAGATGTATAATAAAGGGACTAATGTATCCAGTGTGTCACTCCGAGAAACTCAACTTTACCCCCCTGATGGTCCTTATATACCAACCCAAGAGTGGATAAAAAGGAATAGTTTGCAGTCGATATGAGTTTTCATTTCCCCCTTACGTCTCGTGGGATTCGTGATTGGATTTCTTGTCGCTTCAGTCTCGAATTTGTCGACTATTTATGATCCCGTGGATTTGTCAGTTCAATGAATTAAAGACATTTTGCTATTTCTGCGTCCCTTTCCATTATTTTTATTTTTTTATTTTTAATAAAATTTTAATTGAAACTGAATTTGATTAGTTTTTTGTTTGTGAAAATAAGCACCAAACTAATCTTGAAGGGAACGTAGTTCATTTGGCTACATCCACTATACGTAATTGTTATTCATTCTTTTTCATGTTTAGCAAGCATTGTTCCTGATTCCAGTAATTGCAGCTTTGTATTATCCTGACCCTTCCCTGATTAGAGCATCAGTGTCGATTTTTTCTTTCCTTATAGTTAGGATCGAATTAAATGAGAGTATGTTTAACCAAAGGCTCCCCCACCCCCCATTACTGATTCTCCAGCCACCCACCCACCCCGTCCCTTACCTATCCTCCAGTCCCGCCCTCCCTCCATCCCAGGTCACTCCTCACGAGATGTGGTGTGGAAAAATCAGTAATCCTAATATTTCAACGGTCACATGACCATTCTTTCCCCTCTTTTACAAAGCTCTGGAACTGCAGTCTAATAAGTTCTGTTTGCCTTTTCTTAAAGGTCAACCCTTGATATTCTATTATCTTGTTTCTTGTTCTTGATTGTTTTGGGAGGGGGTTTTGGTTTGGTCATAGCACCTAACTCGTTCATTCTCCTCATGATTAGAAAGCAGCAGTACTTAGGTCTAACAGAATTTAGTGTTGCCCTTGACGTGGTAGCCAAAAGGTTTCTACAAATGATTAACCTGTTATTTAATTTTCTGAGTAAATTTGATTTGACTGGCATTTCACCAACCTTAATCTTCCTTGTGAAGCAGTGAAATCCGTTACAACCTATTATATATGTTTATAAGATGCAGATAAAGCTTTCTGACAGCTCAGGATATAATTATGAGATGAAAGTGTTATTAAAAGTAAAGCAACAGGATGCACAAACTTTTTGTTCCTTCTTTTGGTGCTTTTCCTGTCAATCATGAACATCTTTAGCAGGTCAACACCAACCAAACCTACATATGAGAAGTGAAAGACGTTTTACATACACACACTGCACTGAAGGTAGTGTAGAAACCACGAGGCTGGATTCTTCTGACCTAAGCCTAGGACTATGTCTGACATCAGAATACCATGAATGACACTAACAATAGTCTCTTTGTCTTCAGACCTCAAAAATTTAGGCCGAGGCCACAATTTATATAATGTATGTCATTGGTTTTGATACTAAAAGGCCACATTTTTCTGACCTTGGCCTAGGCCTACATCCTGAGTAGGACATTTATCGAATGACTCATTAACTTAGTCGTGGGTTCTATGTCCTTGATGATTTAATCTGAAGCCGCAATATATTTGAGGTGTTTTAATAGAGACTAAACACTGTTCTGCATTGAAGTCTCCAGGTATATAGATAACTACTTACTGAAGAGCAAGCAGCATTGAAGTCTCCAGAAATATGGACAACTACTTAACCCTTATTAGACAGATAAATATATCAATATGCAGCTAATCAAGCTGGGTAAACTTTGAGGTGAGACAGTCTACAAAACAATGCATCAATGGAAAGAGGCAGATATGCAGGAATATGGATAACTACTTACTGGGGAGTAGCATTGAAGTTTCCATGAATATAGATAACTACTTACTGGAGAGCAGCATTGAAGTCTCCATGAATATAAATAAATACTTACTGGAGAGCAGCATTGAAGTCGCGAGGAATATAGATCACTACTTACCAGAGAGAACCATTGAAGTCTCCAGGAATATGGATAACTTCTTACTGGAGGCAGCATTGAAGTCTCCAGGAATATGGATAATTACTTACTGGCAAGAAGAATTGAAGAATCCAGGAATATGGATAACTGCTTACTGGAGGTAGCACTGAAGTTTCCAGGAATATGGATAACTACTTATTGGAGAGCGGCAGTGAAGTCTCCATTAATGTAGATAGCTACTTACAGGAGAGAAACATTGAAGTCTCCAGGGATGTAGATAACTACTTACTGGAGAGAAGCATTGAAGTCTCCAGGAATATGGATAACTACTTACTAGAGAGCAGCATTGAAGTCTCCATGAATGTAGATAGCTACTTACAGGAGAGAAGCATTGAAGTCTCCATTAATGTAAATAACTACTTACAGGAGAGATGCATTGAAGTCTCCATGAATATGGATAACTACTTACAGGAGAGAAGCATTGAAGTCTCCATGAATATGGATAACTATTTACCGGAGGCAGCATTGAAGGCTCTATGAATATGGATAGCTACTTACTGGAGAGAAGCATTGAAGTCTCCATGAATGTAGATAACTACTTACCAAGAGAAGCATTGAAGTCTCCAGGAATATGGATAACTACTTACTGGAGACAGCACTGAAGTCTCCAGGAACACAAATAACTAATTACTGGAGGCAGCATTGAAGTCTCCAGGGATATGTATAACTACTTACTCAAAGCAGCATTGAAGTCTCCAGGAACTCAGATAACTACTTACTGGGGGCAGCATTGAAGTCTTCAGGAATATGGATAAATACTTACAGGATGCAGCATTGAAGTAAGTCTCCAGGAATATAATCAGTACTTACTGGAGGCAGCATGGAGGTCTCAGGCTGTAGGGGATGTAGACACTTACTTGGAGGCAGCATTGGAGTCTCAGGGATGTAGATAAATACTTTATGGAGGCAGCATGGGAGTCATGGAGTCTCCAGGGATTAGATAACTACTTACTGGGAGGCAGCATTGGAGTCTCCAGATGTAAGAAACTACTTACTTGAGGCAGCATTGGAAGTCTCAGGGATGTAGATAACTACTTTACTGGAGGCAGCATGGAGGTCCCAGGGATATAATAACTTACTTAGTGGAGGCAGCATTGGAGTTCCAGGTCACAGATACACTTAGTGGAGGCCAGCCTTGAAATCTCCAGGAATATAGAATTCACTACTTACTGGAGGCAGCATTGGAGTCTCAAGGGATGTAGATAACTACTTACTGGAGGCAGCATTGGAGTCTCCAGGGATATAGATAACTACTTAGTGGAGGCAGCATTGGCAGTCTCCAGGATATAGATAACTACTTAGTGGAGGCAGCATTGAATCTCCAGGAATATAGATCACTACTTACTGGAGGCAGCATTGGAGTCTCCAGGTCACAGATAACTACTTAGTGGAGGCAGCATTGAAATCTTCAGGAATATAGATCACTACTCACTGGAGGCAGCATTGGAGTCTCCAGGTCACAGATAACTACTTAGTGGAGGCAGCATTAAAGTCTCAGGGATGTAGATTAACTACTTACCGGAGGCAGCATTGGGAGTACTCCAGGTCACAGATAACTACTTAGTGGAGACAGCATTAAAGTCTCCAGGGATGTTTTTAGTAACTACTACTGGAGGCAGCATTGGAGTCTCCAGGTCACAGATAAACTACTTAGTGGAGGCACTTGAAATCTCCAGGAATATAGATCAACTACTCATTGGAGGCAGCATGGAGTCTCCAGGTCACAGATAACTACTTAGTGGAGACAGCATTAAAAGTCTCCAGGGATGTAGATAACTACTCACTGGAGGCAGCATTGGAGTCTCCAGGTCACAGATAACTACTTAGTGGAGGCAGCATTGGAGCCTCCAGGTCACAGATAACTACTTAGTGGAGGCAGCATTGGAGTCTCCAGGGATATAGACAACTATTTTCTGGAGGCAGCATTGGAGTCTCCAGGTCACAGATAACCTGGAGACTTCAATGCTGCATCTAGTAAGTAGTTATCTGTGACCTGGAGACTTCAATGCTGTCTTTAGTAAGTAGTTATCTGTTCCTGGAGAATTCAATGCTTCCTACATTTATGGAGGCTTCAATGATGCCTCCAGTAAGTAGTTATCTACATTCGTGTAGACTAATTTTTCTCTCTAGTAAGGTGTTATCCATATTCCTTGAGAATGGGCCACAGTTAAGGCCTGAAAGTACTTAAGTTTTAGTAAAATACTATATTAAAACTCACAAGTAAACGATTTATACTCGGTAATCTCGTGGTTTCTTTTTTCAATGTAAGGAATTTTACGAAAGTGGAAATTTGACCAAAAAAAAAAGGACATAGCTTCAATCAATCTGTATTGCTTGAGTCCTATAACAAAGGCTAATACGAAATTATGGTTGTGGAAAACACTGAACATGACAATTGTGTATTGCTAGTACATAATTTTTAGATAGGTGATATAAATTCATTTATGAAACCAGCTGATTTTAATAAGGAAAACTCATAATTATATAATTACAAAAAGCTTGGGTGTTTTACTTTTTAGCTCAAATGAGGGGAGAAATTTAACCATTTATGTTAAATGTAAAGAAATAAAATCATAACCTGGCGAATACTGAAAGCAAAAGCAATTCAATCCAGCTCTTATTTCTATGTATCTACCCATTTAAGGTGCATCTGGGTGCAAGGTCAAATAATTGTATACATATAAATATCAGTATTAAAAGTGAAATACTTTACAAAGCACTTAATTACATTACACAGGGTAATTTCATTGTCAAGTGGGTCTTTAACAACCAATGAATTCTTGAACTACCACCATAGTTGTCATGAACTCATATGAACCTCACCATTCTGCGAATGATCATCGTGGAGTTTATTTTCATAAAAATGAAAATACAATTGATGATTTCTTCTTGATGTTTTGTGGAGGGGAACTTTAAATATTGAACGAGATATTTGAAACAGTTAGTTTGACTTCAATAACTTTTTTCACGCCCTCACTAATATCGCTGCGTTGCCGTCCACGAAGACACAGCAATATTGGTGAGGGTGTGAAATTGACACTAAATAATGATCTACCATGGACAAATGTATGATCCCAGCAAATACCTGCAGCAGCCACACCTGAATGGAACAAAGGTTGACGATTATGGTTAGTAAGCACTAAATATGATTTTCACTATTCCTATTTTTATTATTCTGTTATTATACGATTTTTCTATATATTTAACGACTTAATTCACTGGTAATGTAAACTATTACTCTTATATCATTAATATCAGTAACACATTGTCTACAGGAGTGATTAGAAAATATGAGCATTGGCATCCAATGCTCATATTTTCACATCGGTCGTTACAAGACAAACAGGCTTCATTGCTGTGTTACCAGACCATTTTCATGAAACATAAGGGGATGGGGTAAAGGAACACTTTAAGGCAACTGTGTGTAGTACATACGCTCACAATGGTCCAGTTAGAGAGCTAATAAAGAAGAATGAAGTGATCTTCGGACAGCTTATAAACTTTCTGAAAAACATATCAATGTTATTATAGGTATGCAACGAATGAAAGTTAAACTTGCCGTGCAATTGCTGTCCAAAAGTACTTATAAATCTTTTGATCACTTTGACAACCAAGGATATTTGAAGAGAAGGGCTGAAAAATTACAAGTCATTTCATTGGGCTTGTTGATGATAGTTTGATCCGTTTTATTCTCGACTGCCAACAGATAGAAAATAATCAAGAAATGCAAGACAAAATCTTTCAAGACATGAATAGAACCGCTAAAGAAATGAAAGTGAAGAAAAGTACAATGCTCTATCCTTTGTCTAACTTGCTGAAAATGGCAAAATAAAAACTTGGCATGAAGTATACTCTAAGTTACAGACTAAATCAGGCTGGGTTGGGGCACTTTTTTTGGTTGCAAAAGTCAAATGGGAGCGTACGATCAGCACCTATCACCAGTTGCATTTAAACATCGTCACAGAGCCCACCTTGTAGGAAAAGACAGCACACTTGTAAGCTCAAAGAGCAACGTTTAAAACTGCAACAGTGAAAATGTAACATCCGCCTCATTTTCCCACGTTCCTGACAAGCAAGACGCATCATTCGGAGACGAAGGAAATTCCCTTCAGAAAGAACCCAGTATATCAGTAATTTTATTTTGCTTACCAGTATTTAATAAGGTTGATCAAAGTGATGACTTCAAAGACCAGGAAGTTGAAGAACAAACATGGGAAGATGCCATATATTGGCGGGTTCATTGCTCGCAAGTTTCCACAACTGGAATATTTAGGAGCAAAAGTAACAAAGGAAGATGACACAAAGATTGGTGCCATAAGCTTTAGTGAAGGGAAACTAATGAAACCTAGTGTTTCTTGATCATTTGAAATGTATGGATAAGATGTTTGATTCTCACCAGGGGAGGAAAATGTTTTAACAGCCTTAAAGGAGCGATAATTAAATTAGCGGATATAATTAGCAGTCACATCCAAATAACTTCAAAAGTCGAAATATTTTGTTCCATGCCATACAGTTTTTAGAATTCGAAATTTGAACAGACACATTAGTAGTTCCAGAAAGGCGGTACATAGATTGAAAAAGTTAGCAACGTAGCTATATATGTGCAAAATGTGATTTTATGGAGATCTGTTAAATGTGTAATTTAGATATATTTATATTATTGTTTAGAATGTTCTTTAGAACTCGCTCATGATTATTTAATATATTAAAATAGTTTTTATTCTGACTATTGTTTTCCTTTGGTAACAGATAATAGTATTTAATAACGGATAAAAAGAAGAAAGCAAAGGTAGGTTTTCTATAATTTCAATGTTATTTGGCGAAAATGTTCTAATGATCTCTCTTATGATTATTCTTCTTAACATAGTAGAATGAAGAACCTACATCTGACTATTAATTTAATTATCGAATAGCTAAAAGTATTTAGGAAAAAAAAGAGAAAGTAAAGGCAGTATTGCTATAGGTTAAGGGGCCTGACTGCGATTATTGTGACGTCACGCACCTAGCCGTTTAATCCTGTACCCCAGTTTAAGCTGGGTATGACATGACCTTATATTCTGTAGATCTTGGTTCAACTAGACCGTCTCACTCGGCACACCGAGCAATGGCTCAATGAAGTTTTTTTTTTTTTTTTCATTTTTAGGTATTGCATTTGATTGTTTTCATATTTCATCATTACGTTCAATTTATTGTGAAAAAACATTTTATTTTCTATGTGAATTGGTACTATTTTTACGTACATATAGTAAAGATTTTACTGCCTCTTCATTATTCCTAAAAAATATAAACGCTACCTCCCTCTACATCATAATTAGCTGTGTATCACCGCAATGACAAATGATTTTGTTAATCATTTGTACTAAATTTTACTGTGAAAAGCTTTGTTCTTTCATTTACTATTTTGTTGATATTGTTCAACTAGACCGTCTCGCTCGGCGCACTGGACACTGGCTCAATTAAGACATTTTTTTATTGCATTTAATTGTTTTCATACTTTATCTTTACGTTAAATTTATTGAGAAATTCCCTTTTTATGTGAATTGTTATTGCTTTTACATACATACAGTAATATTTTAACTCTCTCTGTTTCTCTCCTCAATATATCAACGCTTCCTCGCTCAGTCTCAAGTCAGGTGGGCGTGACGTCACCACGGTTACGTGCAATTTTATACATCTTTTATGCTAAATGTTATATTGAAAGCTAAATTTTATAATAAATGCTTTATACTTTAATGTATTTTGTCGAATATTGTTATCATTAATCTATATATTGTAAATTAAAAAATGAATTAATACAGTTTAACGTGTAAGACCCAGCAGGCCGTCAAATACAAGTATAAACTAGATAATCAGTCAGTTCGAAGTAAAGCATTTGTTCGACAAACGATACAAAATTTTCTCGAAAATTTTGTTCGAAAAACGGAAAGTTCGACCTATGAAACGTTCGACAAACGAGGTACCACTGTACCTTTTAATCATTTTGCAACATTTCTATATGCTAAACATTGAGTCTGCGAGCTAGATATTACTAAAAAAAGAAAAAAATGTGTACCGGTAGGGCTATTTCTAAGTGACGGCCAAGTTAGATGATTCTGTAACACGCGAGTGGAAGCTACCTACAATGAATACGTTGGATTCTATATTTACTAGTGTTCAACATTACTAACATTAAAAGATCATACTTGAAATTTTCTGGGGAAAAAATGCAAGATGTCATTTTGTTATTGTGACGATAACCTTCGAAAATATCTGAAATGGGGTATTTTTTCTGATAAACTTGAAATGATCGTCAGTGCAAATGCAAGGGTGCATTGTTTAACGTTTGTGTAGACAATGAATTGCATGGCTTTTATTGCAAGAGGAAAAAAATGGAATTTGCAGAGTGACACCTAATGTGCCATAAAAGAAGGTAATAAAAACGTTTTTATTATGATAAAAATGACTGAATTTTGCACACGTCTCGAGAGTGTGTGGGTTCCTTGGTACTATTGTTAACTTTCGTGTTCTGTTCACGCAAGTCTTCTGAATTCCGTCAGCGTTGCGCCGAAGTCACAGCCTCTAGGCCTAGGTCAACAGGTGGATCATTCATGCATTCTATAGACTTGGAGAATGTGGAATTCTCGGCCTATTCTGCGTTCCCTTAATCCCCCAGAGTCGTCTATTTTCAAACCCTAATATAGGCATTCCAATTTTGCAATACGAAGGATATGCAACAGAGCATATTAAAGTAAAGGGCTCTGGCAAATTTTGGTAATAAAATTGAAGAAAAGCTCTTCATTAACTAGATCCTTGGACTTTCTTCAGTGGGAAAAGTTAAAGAAACTGATGTTTTTGAGTCATCGTCTCGCTAAAATAATCCGTAGTCATATGAGGGTGACGAGGGTTAGGCATTATGTTTTTTTATGACAACTTACCCGTCCTGGATTTTTTAAATCTTACAGAAATATGTTAGCGTTAAAGTAAAATCACAAACCTTTTATGAACTTTTATAGTCAGCTCGAAAATCTACAGTCGTATTCTCGCCTATCGTGCTGAATATACGCCCTGAAATAACCAGCAAAACAGATAAAAAAGAAAGTTAGTTTAAGCTCGAGTTATTGCTAGTTGGCATCGAGGAGTGACATTAAATACGTTCTTGCTGCCTCGCGTTCATCATACTACCGTCGCGTCTCGAGTCTCTCGACCTTCGCCTTGAGCCCAGCAGTGTCTGTTGAACTGTACGGAGTGAGTAGTGTTCAACTTTCTTCCACTGAAGAAGCAAGATTCTTGTTATATTTTGTCAGGTATGTGAGGACAAAACTATTATTAAATAACGCTTAATAACCATACGTTATCAAACACGCTAGTAACGTCTAGTATGCATTTCCCTCCGTTGTAATTTGTATAGTGAATGCGAGTATCAGTTTGTTTATGAAATGGAGAAATGATGCAGTGTTTAAGAGTTCAATCTATCGTACTCTCCTGACTGGAAGTCATGTTGATTATGAATGAACGGAAAACGGAGGCTGACTTGTTGAGAGAAATTGTTTGTGTGGATTGTGAAAGCCTGAATGGATGAGAAATTTATAGACCTGTAATTTAGTGTAGGTGAAAAGGTGTGTGGATGTTATATACGTACATATATCTATATCCATTGTAGCACGAAGGAACACGTACTTCAGAATATCCTTAAATCTGTTTTTGTGTATAAAGGGCCTGTCAACTTCTTTTATATTCAGTGTGAACTTGAAAATGTAGAATATACTACGAAAGT
This sequence comes from Macrobrachium nipponense, assembly GCF_015104395.2. Lineage (NCBI taxonomy): Eukaryota > Metazoa > Arthropoda > Malacostraca > Decapoda > Palaemonidae > Macrobrachium > Macrobrachium nipponense. The sequence goes on from NC_061107.1 coordinate 72,173,755, forward strand.
ACTTATTCCAAGTCCCTGTTTCACTTATATATATACTTTTCTCCCGTCGATTTAAGGATTATATATATATATATATATACATGTGTGTGCGCATGTGTGTATGTATTCTTGATAAACGCACATCCATACATACCTACATACATGAATAGAGTCAGACATCATCACCGTTTTTTTCTCCCCTAATCTTAACCTTGAAGGCTGGGCGTTCTCTCTGCCATCGGTCAGACACTTCTCAGATAAAGTTTGCGGTTTTAAATGAGTAACGTTTTATCTTCCGTCTCACAACCGGTTTCTCTTAATGTCTCAAGATTTTGGCAACTTTTTTGTTACTCTTCATTATAATTATATTCGTTCTGTGTTCCTACGTCATCTGCGATATATATTTCTGTAAGAAGTCTTCAAATTTTTTCTTATGTGACGATATAAGTAAAAATACACATTTTATATTAGTGTTTAAAAAAAACATCCAATGAAGACCAGTAAGACTGGGTGTTATCCATTATTAATTTGACTTCTTAGTTAATAAAGCTAGTTTTGCTCTTCATGAAGTAATTTGACGGACTCTAATAGGTATCTAGACTTGTGTTGACAATTATGGATAAATTATGGATAAAGCTCTTTTTTTAAGTATAAATTTTTCAGTATTTCATAGGTTCTAGTGCTCTATTTTCACTACATATTATGTTCTTCATCAGTTACTACTCCTAAATTCTTTATTTTTTTTCGATAGTGTGTTTCATTTGCAAACTTAAAAAACTCATTTTCACCCACTTTATAAACATTCGGTTTTATGATTAAATTAGCTTCAACTCTGCTGTTCGTGAAACCATTTTGGGTCTTTCTGTATGTTCCCTATTTTGGCCATTTTAACCTTATTATTTTCTTTATAAACCATGATAATTCCTTGGAGCATCTACTGAATAATGTGGTTATTAGAACACTGCTTTGTGGTCCTTCTCTTGGCTGAGTTTTTTGAGACATTTTTGGTGTATGATTTGGACTGGAAAAAAACAATGTGCAATATGGTTTCACGTATCAGTCACTACGATGTCCTAGTGTTTTAGTGGCGGTTCTGAGAGAAAGGTTTCTATCTCCCCTTGCTTGGTTTAAAACTCTTCAACTTTTCAATAAATATGCACATTTGTTCTCCACGTTTCTTCTCTTCACTACCTGAGTGGGTTGCCACAATTTGTTGCTTCTGATACACCGTTTAGAAACAGAAACAGCGATTTCATACTTCTGGTAGGCTTTCTGCTACCTATGAAGATATTTTTTTTTATTGGGAGTCAGAAATAATGTTACCTGTACTGAACGCGTACTATACTTCATTTCACAACTGTTTGTAATTAAGTGTTTACTTGCAACATGTTCTGCTAATAAGATTCCGATCAACCTGTCAGAGTTGTTTAATCCTCTCCTGTTAAATATATCACCGATTAGCTATTATAATTAATACCCAAAATATTTTCTGTAGCCATGATAGCACGTCGAATATGGAATCATGTTCACAGATAAACAAATTATGTAATCTGGAATCTTGTTTTGAAACGAACGATTCTTGCTGGTTACCGCTGATCCTGCTGATCATCTAGAAAGCACGTCACCTGAGCTGTTGCTTTTAGCGTTTGAACAACTGAATCACAAATCTTCTTAACAGATGAACCACCATTCTTCCACTATTTCACTTTTAGCGCCTCGGTGGCGTGATCGGTATGGTCTTGACCTGACACCTCGGTGGCCGCGAGTTCGATTCTCGGGCATTCCATTGAGGTGTGAGAGATGTGTATTTCTGTATCTGTCTCGTATTCTTCTTTCTCATTCGCTCTCACTCTCTCAGTGTTTCTTTATCGCTCCTCTCTCTCTCTGACTGTCTCTTAGTGGACTCTCTCTCTCTCCTCGGATGGACTTACTAGTCTTTAAGACATCCAATCCTTGTAACTCGCACTCTGTCCCTTAGTGACACACACTCTCTCTATCGTTGCATGCAGAAAGGCCTATAAAAGCTTCTGTTATTAATGATGTTCTACTAATAAGGATGAGATTAAAACAATGAGTCATGATGACTCTGAAGCCATAATATGAACTCTAAAACCTCCACCATGTTGTATTGAGAGAGAGAGAGAGAGACGCAAAGTAGAACTGTGAATTCATTCACGAAAAGCCGTTGGTCCCGTTGCTGAATAACCACTGGTTCCATGCAACTTAAAAACACCATACAAACAAATAAACAAAACTATCTCACTTTTCGTTTACTCTTGGAGTAAGTCTTACAAACTACTTTGTTGTTGTTGTTGTTGTTGTTGTTCTTCTTCTTCTTCTTCTTGGTGGGGTGGGGTAGGAAAGGTCTATGGAAAAGCCCAAAAGGGGTTGAAAAAGGTGTTTCGTGTTAGGTTAAAGCAACAGGAATTTTAGGATATGATATTTATGATTTATTTGTTAGAAAATGTAAAAAGATAAATAATGTGGACGTTAAACAGCACCAAAAAATAATTTCTTATAACAGCGTATTTATTTTAACTTTCGTTGGTGAAACAATGCTCTATTGGACCATAGATTTAAGCACGCACCCTAAGTAAGCTGGAGGTCGTATCATGCCTTGTCATAGATATTTTTCCATCCTGTGTGTTATTAAACTAAGCGAAATAATCCATTCTTCTTCGTTCAGGGGGTTTGTAACACCCACCAGGCGTAGCCTACCATCCCACATCCACTCGGTGGAGGTTAAATCCATGAATTTCTAAAATCAATTGTTTCCTTTCTTTTGTGTTCCCTGATAACTACTTGACTACAATCACAAAATTGATTCTTATCCCCAGAATTCATTTGAACCTTTTTTTTTTTTTGCAGCTATCTATCTATCTATATGTCTGTCATTACTGTGCATTCCTTGTGCCGTATGGTCTTATCTTCAGAATTCATTTTTCCTATTTGTTTTATAGCTATCTATCTATCTATCTGTCTATCTATCTATCATCTGTCTATCTATCTGACTAACTATCTGTCTATCTATCTATCTATCTATCATTATTTGTTCTATAGATATCTATCTATCTACCTATCTGTCTGTCTATCTATCATCTATCTGTCTAACTATCTGTCTATCCATATGTCTAACTATCTGTCTATCTATCTATTATTACTGTGCATTCCTTGTGCAGTATGGGAGCAATGCTTACATTTCAAAGACAACTTTCTCCACAGTCTAAGTTTTAATCCTATGTTATTTCTCTTAATGAGTTGTTTTTTTCTGCATTTCTCTCAGGACCTTTGAGCTCAGTGAGTTCCTTCTGAACCCAGTCATACGTTGTACCCCTTTTCGGCTGCCTCTCCCACCCTGTCACCAGATACCTCGTCCTTCTCGGTGTCATTTTCGTCTCGAATTATCATTATCATCATTGAGTCTTGTTTTTCAGTTTCGGTACTGGCACTTTCATTTTTCCTTTCCTCTTACTTTGGGTATACACGGTGGTATACATTTGCAAGCTTTCTCTTGGTAATATACAAGTCGGAAATGGGATCCTTTTGTGGGTTAGGGTTATGCTTTTTTTATTTTATTTATATATTTATGGATTTTCGGATACCTGCTTCTTTCGTCCGTCTATTTTTTGCTTAATGGGTTTAGGTTTGGATGCTCTATAATGGAGTCTCGGTCGCTTACAGAGTCTTTGCTTTGTCTTGACTGAAGTGGTCTCCTTTTGTTTAAATTATCTCGTGTTTATTGCTGTCATACTTTTTTCTGATAGTGGTAGTTAATTATATATATATATATATATATCTATATATATATATATATATTACACACATTATATATATATATATATATATATATATATATATATATATATATATATATATATATATATGTGTGTGTGTGTGTGTGTGTGTGTGTGTGTGTATGTTTCCCCTTAGGTTGTGTTGAGTGTAGGTATCTATCTTTGTGAACAGATTAACATTTGATCTTGTCTTTGCAAGATGTGTCATTAATTTCTAGTGAATTTTTTTCCTAGTGCTAAGAAGTAGTAACAAAAAACCAGAAAAACCAATAGAATTTCATTTTTTTTCTCTCTCTCTCTCTCCTTTCAGATACTGCATTACTTTGAATTTTACTCATTTCAAAAAGCGATGGGTCTTGGAACCTACTCATGAACGCTCTGAAAACCAGGATATCATCCACATCCAGATCAGGCTAAAAAAATAAGTACTAATTATGGTTATGATATTTTCTTGCATAATAGCCTGGCGTCTGTTCCCAAATAGGACTACATATGCTTTACGTTGCCATGAGACGCTGAACTAAAGAACAAGGAAACAGGAGCAAATCAGAGTAAATCAGCCGTAAATAGAGTCATTTTTTAAAAAAACAACAGGATGGACGAAAATCCACCACCCCCGAGGACATGCTGCTCCGCAACTCTGAAACAGGTGAGAGAATTAAGCTTCCGGTAATTACGGCAAAAAGAGTGACATATTTCCTTCCATTGAGATCTATTTTCATTCTTGCTTGCTATAGTATTATTCACTCTAACTGTAAGGTTGGTAATTATGCACTCAATCGAGAAAATCACTGAGAAATAAAATAGAATAGAAAATCCCTCATTTTACCTTTCTATATATATGTTTTGGTTCAGAAAGCTCATTTGTGCTCAGGTCACGATAGAGACGTATAGCTTTACATCACAACCATTGAAGGGAACGTGACTTTCTTAAAAAGATGTGCGAGGTCGGCTTTTCTTTTATTTTTCATTGTCATTACAGAAAAAAAATATTGGCTTATGACGCAGTGTCATGGCTGGACGTTGCTTTGTGGATTAAGTTGTTCTCGGTCAGGTTAATTAAGAGTGTCATGGCACTGATGTCTGATGAATTTCACGGGTGTCTCGTGAAATAATTAGATGTTCATCATAATTTAATTATTCCATCAATCTTGTTGGACAAAATGCTAAATACAGTGTTTTCATTGTAAGGCAAAGTGGTAACATAGTGATACAAAATATTACATAAATAGATACATTTTTTATTACTTTGTAATATCTTGAACATAACAGGCTATTTTTTTTTTTATTTCGATGACTCACGAATGTGTTGAACTTCCCCGTGACCTGCGATCATCTGTACACTGAGAGGACCACTGGATTTCCTTTGTCAATTCAGATGAAGATAACCAATTCGTGCCTCTTGACCACTTTTGTTGCTGAGAAACTCGATAGTATAATGTCAGACTTACTCATATCCTTGGAACTCGTCAGACAGAAAAGTGAATAACGTTTGGTTTCGTCTGATGATCTCTTGTTATCCTGATTTTCAGTGAGAAAAAATGTTTGGTTAATTGATCAATTGGTAACTATAAAGAAAGGAAATCTGTCTTTATGCAATAATGAACATTCAAGTTGTCAGTTTTTCAAATGAATGAAATATATAACAATTTTACAAATCCTACCAGTCACAGATTCATCCAGTTTGTTACCCTGACTGACGAGTTCTTCTGTATGCAGTTTATGTGTGTAATGTGATACTTCACTCATTATTCTTTTGGAAAAAAAAAAAAAAAAAAAAAACACACGACCGGATAGGTATAGCCACGGAATGAGATAACGAAAGGTCTCATTTAGCCAACAAGTTTTTTAATCTCCTTTTCTAGGAAAACGTCTTAGGTTAGAGAGGAAACGTGTCCGCAAAAACCGGTGTCTAGTTACCAACTTTGATCACATGATGACGATCGAAATGTCATGCGGTTGGCTTGATAGGAGCTTCTTCTTCTTCTTCTTCTTTTATGAATTTACGTAACTCACGTGAGCACATGCATGAGGATGTATATCTTGCAACTTTATATATTTTTTTGTAAATATCTTTTTCGCAATAACAGTTCATATTATAACGACTCTACTCTTGTCTACTCTGTTGTAGTTTTCCTATCGAAGCTGTCATTCAGAAAGTTGAGATCTAGGTAGTCAGTGAGTAGAATGAATGAAATTCTTCTAGTTTATTTGGAAAATAAGCTGTTTTGAGTTACATGTCAATTAGTATGTAATATATATATATATATATATATATATATATATATTATATATATATATATATATATCTATATATATATATATATATATAATAATATATATGGGTGTGCATACATATATAGATATTGATATACATTACCGTATGTGCGTACGTATTACATATATATTATATGATAATCCTAAGTGACCAACCGTCCCCCGCCACATTAAAGATTTCTAGATCCGCCACTGATGACACTCATATTGTCGTATATTGTTTTACACAAGATTCTACGTATCGTATTGCCACTTTGTGTATCAACCAACAACTCACATCCAATTTCTCGAAATATATTCGAAAGGACGAGAAAGATCGATAATGGAGGCAACAAAACTGAGTTCGATAAGTTAAGATCTCAAAAAATGTCGTTCACTTTGATTTAAGTATCTTTTGAATGAGCTGCCCGTTATATGAAGAGTTTATCAGAAAAATTGGGTATGGTAGCCTATACCTTCTTCCGTGTTCAATTGTTGGAAATCCTCTGAATAATGGGTGTCTCTCTTGCGAAAGAAGATAGTTGCAATCTTTTTAATCTATTTTTAGCTGGTTATTGTAAATTGACGCCGTGAGTTTACAATTATATTCTCATTCGCCTTGACAACCCTGACATACGAGGAACAACTCGGCGGAATGAGCGGACGATTCCTATTGAAGTTATCTTTGTCATCCTGACCCAGAAATGCGCGAGTCGCTGATCTCGAGCCGAAGGAAGGAGTACTGCTGCTCTTTTGTTTCCATGCGTCTTGTTTCGCCTGAACTCTGACTCACGAGACAGGTTATTTACATCCTCTCCCGTCACATGACCGAAGAATGAAAAGAACGGGAAGAGAAAACCACCAGTGACGTAATCTCTTTTATGCAATGACCGATCAGACCTCAGAGGTGCCTCGCGTTATCTTCTTCTTCGACTCCCGTTGCAAAGTCGTGAGACGATAAGCCACTTTTTCCTGTAAACGTTTTATTCGAATGACACAAAGAATGACGTTGCTTCACGTTATTGTTAGCTTTGATTCTCCGATTGTATTGCCTGTCACGTACACCAGGAAAGGGGAATGTCTATTTGTAGGCTGCTGTTTATACCTCCATATTCTCTCCTTTCGGTAAAATTTTGATTTTGTGTAGTCAAATGACTCTCCTGTAGGTTGCGAAGGACCTACCTTCCTTTTTTTTATCAAATGCTTAATTCGTTACCTCCTCTACTCTTGATGAACGCAATTCAATACACAGTAATTAAAATCAATTTTGATCAATGCAGGTACTATGCGGCTTCATTGTATCGGCTGGTATGGTTCAAGCAGGGCTAGTCACTGGATGGCCTGCAGTGTTACCAGACCTCCAAAATGACACCTCGGCTGCATTCAACGTCACTGATGATGATGTAAAGTGGATAGGTGAGGTTCTTTTTGCTTTACCACATTTTTTTCATAATTCCAAATAAATGACTTACAAAGGGTAGGTCAAGTATGTAACTTCATAATTTCAAAGAAAGGCGGTGTAGTACGTTTTTTCATATTCTGAATAAATGACTTACAAAGAAAGGCGGAACTATTTACTTTTGTCATGGGTTAAATAATATTAAATAAAGGAAGGAGCTGGACTCACTATTTTGACTTCTCTCTCATCTCCCTTTTTACGGGCTGCTCTATGAGCAAGAGCCCGTGCTGGCGTAAGGCCAGTTAAATCTGAATCTAAAACAGCAACTCATCTCTGAGTCAGGGTTGGCAATGATTTAATCATTGATTTTTTTCACTAAAAAAAATCATAGATTTTTTAATTATAATTTTTTTTATTTTCTTATTTTGAAAGCAAACAAATTGAAAACTATGGTTTGCAGATTAATAAAAACTTAGGCATAACTGTGCTGCATCTATTTATTTTTATATAAAAAAAAATTTGCAAGTACCTACTTTAGGCCAGAACTGGAAACCTAAAAGATAAATCAATAGTAATTCTGTCATAAAATACATTTTGAGAAAAAAAAAAGGATTGAAAAATCATATAAAAAATAAATAAAAAATCAAATAAATCACTGATTTTTAATTTTTTTGAATTTTTATTAATAAAAAAATCATCAACCCTGCATCTCTCTCGCTCCCCCCATTAGTGTCTTGCACAAGCATCGTGGGCATGGCCACCAACCTCCTGGCAGGATCCATGATGGAGTGGGTAGGCCCGCGACTCCTGCTCTCTCTGCTCCTCATGCCCGCGTCGGGCTTCTGGCTCCTGCAGTGCTTCGCGCCCAACCTACCCATCTTCTACATGGGTCGCCTGGGCGGGGGATTTGTCGCGAGCGTCTTCACTACCCTCACCAATCCTCTGATGGCGGAGTTGGTCGAGCCCCACCTTCGTGGGATGCTCAGTTGTCTGCCGGAGTTGGTTGTGTCCTCCGGGGTCTTGGTGGTCTACGTCCTTTCGTACGTCCTGCCCTGGCAGGTCGTCACGGGACTCTGCGCTTTGCCCTTCCTGCCGCTCTTCTGTCTCTCCCTCGTCATACCTGAGGTGAGGGAAAGGTTTCAAGTTATTAGGGTGTCATTAGACAAATATATATTATTTTAAAATAAACCTCATCTCTTAACTTCTTTTTGTAGTAAAATCAGTAAACAAACAATTGTTTAATTAGGAATCATGCTAATAGTGGTATTATTTGTTTTTAAATAAATCCCCTCTTAACTTTTGTAGTAAAATCAGTAAACAAGCAATGGATATTCTCTTCAACTGTTTAATTAGGAATCATACTAAGTTAGAATAGCGATATCATTGTACTATCAACAATTTTTAGATGATGTATTTTAATATGGAATAACATTACTAACTGTAACTACAGAACAATTAAACTAAAACTTAAGTCATTAGTGTCAAGTCCGAAACACATTCGCTCTAAAACGCAAAATTTGGTAGGAAGTCGATTGCAAAAACAAAGGCAATCGGTTTCCGTCTGTTTTACATAATTTCAAAGAAGTATTTACTTACATAGTTAAAATGTGAAAAAAAAAAACAATTTACCCAAATACTGTCATTGTCCTCATCTGCAAATACAAGAGGGTAATTGGTATATATTTTGATTTTGCAGAAGGGGCAGTTAGACACTAACATTTTCTTAAAAATGCACCAGTGACAATAATAGTAAAGTTAATAATGACAGTTTATCAAATCTTTATCGCAATGCACCGAAAATCTATCATCTCGTGGTGTATATCGAGAATGAGCGAGCGGATTGGTGAAATTTTGTGGCTCTCTCTACAATACAAACTTTTGCTAGAGGCCAATTGCAGATTTAGAATGTTAAAAAAATACATTGCCAAAATTCACCAAAGTCCACTTGGAGGGATTCACCCAATGACTATTTCCACCAAGTATCATCACCATCCATTCATTAATTTTTACATAATCACGCTGACAGACAGACTGACAAAACAAAAGAGCAAACTGGGCTTAAAAAAAACGTTACTTCATTCTTACATTCCCAGTCACTCTTCTGGCTCGTGAGAAAGGGCAAGTTAGTAGAAGCCACCAAGATCCATCAGCATCCATTCATTAGTTTTTACATATGCCTGACAGGCAGATTCGCAAAACAAAAGAGCAACCTGAGCTGAAAAACATAACTTCTTTTTTACGTTCCCAGTCACCCTTCTGGCTCGTGAGGAAGGGCAAGTTAGTAGAGGCTGAGAATGCACTGCAGAAACTGAGAGATCCCAGGAAGAATGTGGCGAGGGACGAGCTCCCCAGCATTCGCACCAGTATAATGAGTCATCCGCAAACGACGGTCATGGATCAGGTACGATGTGATTTCTGCCTCTGAGCACATGATGTCTCCTCGGATGGACTAACAAGTCTTTGAGACATCCTAATCCTTGTAACTCCTTGTAACTTTTAAGCCGTGTGTAATTCTTTGATGGTTACTTGTATGGAATAAGAATAACTTGTCATATTTTTTTTTACTCAGCTCATTTTGGTTTGTGGTTTATATACATACATATATACACACACACATTTATATAGATATACTATATATATATATATATATATAATATATATATATATATATAAAGGTTTTTTGCCACGAAGGAAAAAATGAAAAAGCGAGATAGCCAAGTACTTTCGGTCCTGTTCAGACCCTTTACTGAGGCAAACTGATTTTACAAAGAACAACATAGTCAAAAGAAGGCTTAATATACAAACTGACACTACCAGATTAGCCATAAGAGCGATTTTCACCCTACAGAAAGGAGGAGCCGCCAGAGGCTAGCCACACCTTGAAGCATACCCGCAGTAAACAAGTGATTCTTCAAGAAAACAGTACATTTTGAAAAAAACACTGGAGCATATACAATTTAATATCATGAATTTTTACACAAATTTTCCCAACAAAAATTATTATTAATGAAAAGACGAAAGAAAATATAAATATAAATATATCGAGCAAGAGAAAGAGGGAGAGAGTATATCGAACCAGAGAGAGAGAGAGAGAGAGAGAGAGAGAGAGAGAGAGACAACACCTCCCGAATATCACACTTATCCCCTTAAAATGGTACCAATATGTCGATGATATCTTAGTAGTCTTACCTGGTGGTATCGATGTAAATGATTTACTGTCTAAATTGAATAATTTAGTGCCATCCATAAAATTCACTGTGAAATGAAATAACAATGTCATCCCTTTCCAGATGTATTAATACATAGAGAATCTTTCCAATGCAAATTCAGTATTTATAGAAAACCCACAAATAATTTAACATATGTACATTTTTATTCTGGCCACCATCTTAATATTAAAATTTCAATTTTTTCTTCTATGTTCCTATGCGCTTTGAGTATCACGAGTCCACAATATCTGGACCAAGAAAAAGAATACATAAAAAAGATAGGAAACGATCTCTGCTACCCACCTCATTTAATTGATTTATGTTATCAAAAAGCTCACAAAAAGTTTTATAATGTTGCTATTAATGAAAAAGAAATGCCTAAAAATGTACTTAGCTTACCTTATTTTCGTGGATTTGAAACCATAAAATCAATATTTAAATCGTTTAATGTTAATGTAGTGTTCTCTTATAACAATACCATTAAAGATATGCTAATTAAGAATAGTCCCGTAACAAATAACAACATCATTTACAAAATTCCTTGTAAGGATTGCCCTTCGTTTTACGTTGGTCAGTCAAGTAAAAATTTATGTGTACGTATAAAGCAACATATGTAGTATACAGTTAGAACAGCCCAGACTTCAAATGCACTGTTTATCCATCTGAGTGAAAAATCTCATTGTATTAATTGGGGTGATACCTCGGTAATTGCTAGATCTAATGATTATGTTTCAAGAAATTTACTGGAATCGGCAATTGTACAAATCACTAATAAAAACAACCTAAATCTTAGTCTGGGAATGTACCATTTGGACCCATATATTTGTAAGATGTTTATGAAGGACCTCAAAATAAATGAACAACTAATAAATTAGTCCCACATGTATATAGTTATTATTTCTTTCTCTCTCTCTCTCTCTCTGGTTCGATATTCTCTCTCCCTCTTTCTCTTGCTCGATATATATATATTTATATTTTCTTTCGTCTTTTCATTAATAATTTTTGTTGGGAAAATTTGTGTAAAAATTCATGATATTAAATTGTATATGCTTCAGTGTTTTTTTCAAAATGTACTGTTTTCTGGAAGAATCACTTGTTTATTGCGGGTATCCTTCAAGGTGTGGCTAGCCTCTGGCGGCTCCTCCTTTCTGTAGAGTGAAAATCGCCCTTATAGCTAATCTGGTAGTGTCAGTTTGTATATTAAGCCTTCTTTTGACTATGTTGTTCTTTGTAAAATCAGTTTGGCTCAGTAAAGGGTCTGAACAGGACCGAAAGTACTTGGCTATCTCGCTTTTTCATTTTTTTCCTTCGTGGCAAAAAACCTTTATTTATACATAGCATCACGTTTTATATACTTCGTGATAAAGTTATTCATATATATATATATATATATATATATATATTTATTTATTTATTTATTTATTTATTTATTAGATGTATACATATTTATATATATAGGAGACAGAGGAAGGCGACGGCCAGTAGGACACATCAGCGTGAAGGTGGACTATTGGAAACGTTGCATTCATTTCAATTCTTTATTTCCTACGTTTCGTAATATCATTATTACATCTTCAGGGAATCTGTTAAACAATTAATAAAATTACTTTAAAAATTACTCTAAAATTCAACATTTATAAATTACAACACAATTAAAAAAAACATACAGAAACGAAAACAAAAAACAAAAAAAATAAAAAGACCAAAGACCACTAACCAACCTTATGCCGAGAAGGCAAGAGACAGAATGACAAAACATAAATAAAAGTTAGCTCAGGTACAGTTGTGTGGAGGAGGTCTGGGTATTTAACTGGGGAACCAGTTGTTTAATAAATAATGACTCTACGATAGGCAGTTCATATGCATTGTTCACTTGGCCTATGACTCGGAAATGGCTTCTTTCTATATACATTTTACAATTTTTTGAATGGTTTCTTATATTAGAATGTTCGGGATTGGAGAGCCTACAGCCAGTACGGAAACTTAATCCTTTTTCAGATATAAAGATCGATTGGACCCTCTCTTGACCTCCAACGTGGTCTATAAGTATACTTGCCCTAAGTGTAACTCTGGGACATATGTCGGATCCACGAGGAGGTTACTGCGGGTCAGAATCGACTCTCATCGGGGATTAAGTTTCCGTACTGGCTGTAGGCTCTCCAATCCCGAACATTTTAATATAAGAAACCATTTAAAAAATTGTAAAATATATATAGAAAGAAGCCATTTCCGAGTCATAGGCCAAGCGAACAATGCATATGAACTGCCTATCCTAGAGTCAATATTTATTAAACAACTGGTTCCCCAGTTAAATACCCGGACCTCCTCCACACAACTGTACCTGAGCTAACTTTTATTTATGTTTTGTCATTCTGTCTCTTGCCTTCTCGGCATAAGGTTGGTTAGCGGTCTTTGGTCTTTTTATTTTTTGTTTTGTTTTCGTTTCTGTATGTTTTTTTTTAATTGTGTTGTAATTTATAAATGTTGAATTTTAGAGTAATTTTTAAAGTAATTTTAAAGTAATTTTATTAATTGTTTAACAGATTCCCTGAAGATGTAATAATGATATTACGAAACGTAGGAAATAAAGAATGAAATGAATTGCAACGTTTCCAATAGTCCACCTTCACGCTGATCCATATATAATATATATATATATATATATATATATATATATATACATCTAATAAAAGGAGTCCATAAAAACCCCAAAATATAGAAAATAAATACTACATTTAGAGACTGCTGTCTCTACCTGAAGAGAGAAAGACAGCAGTCTCTGAAATATAATACTACTTTCTATATTTTGGCGTTTTTGTGGGCTCCTTTTATTTATGGAATTCTTGCTGAATTTGCGTTTTAAACCAGAACATTTTTAATATATATATATATATATATATATATATATATATATATCTATATATATATATATATATATATATATATGGTATATTTCA